>NW_019385745.1:1005503-1051955 GCF_000671375.1 Centruroides sculpturatus | reverse complement strand
ATATATATAGTTTAATATTTTTGCTTCTATCCATATCCGTTTTCTTGATTTAAGGCAATTTTTCTCAACCTTCGTGAATTCACTTTCATGAAAGTTGAAAAAACAATTTGCTGAATCGCTGATGATTTATGATATTCTTACCATCTCCCTAATATACCTCATTAACCTCATTAACCTCACAAAAAGACAGCATGGATTAACCGACCTGAAAGAAAATATGCAATACTCAGCATGTTAAGAACTTTAAGAACTAAACAATGTTGTTGCAAAAATTTAGAACCTAAAACAAGTCCTTCTCAATGTGATTCCAGTAAGTCTAGGTTTTGTTTTAGGTTACGCTTGACTTTATAGAACGATAAATATCAAACTGCAAGATGAGACAGTCAACAGTAGAGAATTTCTAAAAAATAATGCATGTGTTCTGATTGTAGGAAAAATCTACGATATTATTCATTTCCAAAACATATTTTAAACCGATGGCTATACAATTAATTTGTCATGACTTTCTGTAGAGTTAAGAAATATAATTCTGTACAGTTTTACATTTATGTGTTTTTCTTAATATTGATACAAATTTATTACAGTGAGAACATGTCATTTTCCAAATTAATTTACAATAAATATTCGAAATATTTACAATTTTATATCGCTTTAATTGTGAGCTCTGCGAAATTTCGTAAGAGTCGATAAAATTTATTTAAAAAAATATTATATATTCAAGCTGTCATCATTCATTACTGAATCAAAATAAAATTTTAATGGCATATATTAATGTAACGAGAATGGTTAGTTAATAATAAATTTAAATCTTTAACTATTTATCGAGCTTTAATTTGCTTATAAAATTTATGATTTTTGATAAAAACAAATTATTGGTGGCTCCTATTGATAAGGATAAGGATATCACATGGTAATAGTCAGTATACTAATAAGGATAATACCATCACAGATTTTGACGTCTTTTAATTAAATCAAAGTGATATTATTTCACACAGATTTATTTATGCAAAACTATTCTATACTTGGTTCTCTGTAATTACATTTAAATCTTAGAAACATTAATTAATGTATATATATTTTATGATGAGGGCTGGTGAGGGGTCTGTGCGAAAAGAATTTTAAAACTTGATTTTGGGCAATTAAGAATTATTTTATAAAAAATTTAGTCTAATTTTGTTTCAGTCATTCCCTAGTGTGATAAGCCCTCCAATTTATTATAGCCGTATTTATTAGGCTAATCAATTTATACTCAATTTATGTTGTGAGTTAGAAGCGTTATTTAATAACAATATCTATTTTATCTTACATAATTAAGAATGTTACCGAGTAATTTTTTAAAGTTAATTTTTTACATTGATATAAATGAACGTTAGGTATTTTGTTAGAAACATTCACTATTACTGATATTTGATATAACTGTGAATAAAAGTTTTTAAATATTAATTAATTATAACTGCGTATTTTATATATTTTACACGGAATAAAATTACAGCATTAATATAATGTCAGATAAACATTAGGCCTACATGAAACATAATTAAGATTGATCTAATTATTTTAATAAAATTCTTTGTTGATATTCTTTATAATTATATAAAGTTTAATTAAAAGTTTCCTAAAATAATTAATAAATTTCATAGGGAATTATTATTGTTATTATTATTACGAAAGATAAAGTTGCAAATAAACAAACATAAAATATTTTTTTCTGATTTACTAAGTAATGGTATATGCAATGAAACTAAGACTTTAACAATGAATTTTGTATTAAAACTTTCTTAAATATTTTAATAAATGTGTAGTAAAATAAGAAAATATTTTATTTATGTTAAATTTAATTTAATAGCATAAACGAAATCGAACTTACTAATATTTTTAAATAATCGAAAAAACTGATTTGCAGATTTGTTTTAACCTGCAACATTTAATAAGTTGGTAATTTTCATAAATTGTTATTCGTGCAATAAGTATTAAATTAAATTTTTATTAAATCTTATTATTGCTATACAGTCGACCCCCCTATTATACGGTAGATACGTTCCGGTTTTTATGAATCCATTTTCTACGAGTCCAGCCAATCATAGCCCGGAACGTATGCAGTTTACGGACTACAGCTGTTTGAAAGGTTTCTTCCATAAAATTAATCGATTCTACACTAATTCGACTCAACATTTCCAAAATACGTATAATTTTTTCGGAATAATCCATATAAACTATGCTATAAACAAAAAATTGTAGGATTACTTACCGAGTGTGCACTGTTCGACGATGCCATTGCTTAAGCTTGTTTTCATTGTGGAGCTTGTCATCGAATGGCGCTCGCGTACTTCCTGATAAATTATTTTTTTTTTGCGAAAAATTCGCTGAACTTTAGAGACATCATTAATATAAATATAATTTTTATGGACATTAAATAATAAATGGTTATTAGTAGGTCCGCTACTCGTTTAAACTCAACGGTTTGTATAATATCTGCTATTGGTCTAGATTCGACCAATCCTGTCGCGACACGAGTCGGCGATGACGTTTTACCGAATTATAGGAGTTTTTTTAGCATGTTTGTACGAATGCTGTCGCAATTTTTTCGCCGTGATATAGGAATCCGAACTATAGGAATCGTGTTATAGGGGGGTCGGCTGTATATAGTTAGAACCCTTTGTACTGTTCCTATATATAGACATATAGTAGTAGATCGCTACATATTATATATAGTATATATATATATTAATAATATATACTTTTCATGCATATTCGATTAACTTGATATATAAATTAAATTTATGAATGATAATTATTACTATGTTTAAATTAAAAAATTTTTGCATACAAATTATACGAGCAACTACTTTTAGTGACACGCAAATATCAATCAATGTCAACTGTAAAAAGTTTTTAAAATATTTCAGTAAATGTCCTATCTGTAAGTAATAAAAACTTCTTTCTTGTTTACTAGTCCAAAAAAGAACGAATCCCTTGTTGTTTCGTCGGGCTATTTCGTCGGGATTTTTATTTCTTGTTGGTCAACCCCTCTCATGTGTTGAAATAAAACAGGTAACAATCCTCAAAGCAGAATTACTAATTCTAGATAATGTTGGACCTTGAAGATCAAATCGATTCAATTCATATCTATATAATGTTATTTTTATTCATAATTTAAATTTTGTATTAAAAAATTTTATAAACAAAATGTGATTTTAATATTCATTTCTTTATACTAATTTTAAAAATTTTACTTGAAAAATATGGAATGAATGTAAATAGAAGTAAAAATTTATTTATAAAACTTAAATGCATTTTAATTTTTAAACAAATTTACCATTTTTAGAATAAAAGCCTGCCTTTCTATTTAATACTAGCAGACAGTCCGGCGTTGTCCGGGTTAAAAATTAATAAGGACAAAACAGTAAACTGAGAAGCATATTAAAAGTTTGGTTATTTTAGCTAACCATTGTAATGTTTATCACGAAGTGTCAAGAGAATAAACTCAGCGAGAAGGGTGTCGAGGTTTTATAGTAGCTTATGTTTTTCGTAAAATCCTACAAAATATACATGAAAAATATGTTGCAGATTGAGAAAGGTATTGATACGATGGATAAAACCAAGGATTTCGAGCATCTATGATAGCCAATTTCCCACAATGCCCTAGAGAGTATGAAAAATTGAGTTACAGAAAATGCTTTCGTGAATTTAAGTACTGAGGTTAATAATTGTTGTGCTTTTGTGTGCATTTTTGCGATAAACATGTTCTAAAAACTTATATATGCATTAGAGTTTTGCTAAATTGTGCAATTTTGTACACTTTAAAAAATTACAATGACATATTTAATAACAACACTCTTATTAACATTTTTGAGATTTGAAAACTATCGTTGAGGTTAATCAGTATGTAGATTTTAATTAATAACTAAGCAGAGGTGCCATTTTAGTAATTTTAAATCTCACCATTAGATTCATTACGAAGATTTACGTCTATTAAACTCCTTTCCAGCTTTTTACTTTCTATAGCAAACAGACAGATACACATTCTATTATATATATAGAAGATTTATTACCATTTTTGTTGTTTAATTCTTTTTATTTTGAACGTTTCTTTTAAATTCTTTTTGTTACTATAATAAAAAATTTCTTAAGTTTAATAATAGTGATAAAAACGGCAAAAACCATTACAATACTTTTATTCTTTGTCAAAAGTATATGATTAAGAAAATTAATAATAAAAATATTGCGATTATTTGACATGAATTAAATTTTAGAAGGCAGCATTCAAAAAATATTGTTTAATCTGGAATACTAATTCATATTTTTAATTATTTTTATTAAAATACCTGTAACAAAAATTATATAAAATTATATTTTGAATGAAACAATTTTATAAAACTGAATTTGAATTGGAAAATTTCTTTCTGAAAAAAATTTTATTAAGAAAACATTACCAAAAATGATACCAATAACTGTTAAAATAGCAAAAAATAACGATAATAATAATAATATAATAAAAATAACTATAAATATAAAAACAGTTTTACTTAAGAGAAATATTTAGAATTACTGTGTATTTAAAGCATTATTTTACATAATAAACCTTAGAATATTGTTTAATAAATATTGTACTAGTTTATCTATTTAATACATTATGTTAAAGCAAAATTATTTGTATTGAAGTAATTATTTATGAAATTTGTATTTTTATTAATTAATTCATTCATTTATTCAATTTATATCTTTATTATACAATTATTATTTGTACTTAGGTTATAATATGAAAAGTTTACGGTACTCCGGGAACTTTTCATTTTTTATATACTCGTATATAGCATTTTAAATTATTTTTTAACACAAAACTGTCATAAAATTTTGAAAACGTGTTTATTTATTTAATAAACTATATGATATAAAAACTTTAAATATTTTCTAATTAATTTTTACTTTATTTTCAAATCCTTTAATCGAAAATGGAACAAAAGATTAATCCACGTGGTATGCCTCACACAATTCACTATACCTGTGAGATGACGTAAAACTTTAGGGTGAGTTATTTTATTGTTCTTATAACGTATATCTATCATATGTAAGAAATTATTAAACTCTTATATATACAGTTGAAAACTGTTAATACGTTTTTCAGGGGAACTGAGGAAAATATTGTGTAAATGAGAAAAACGTACAATCGAAATTATTTTTGAATAGCTTTCAGATTGAATATAAGACAAATATAAAGACAGTATCAGTTATTTCAGTGCATAGGAAATGACATAATATAGCAAAGAATTACTGAACGATTACGTATTTTCTAAATAGCTACTTGGAAAAAAAGATTATACAACATTATAATATTACTAGCTGCAAGGACCCGCTTCGCTGGGCAAAAAGTAACGATAGTGAAGATTAAGATAATTACATTATAGCCAATCTTACCCGTTTTCACAAAATGCAAGAATTAGGTCCCCCGTTTCCAGACTAATTAGAGAATTTTTACGTTTAGTCAAACAAACTATTTTCAACGTTTCTGGAACGTTTACAATCGTTCTATAATCGAACCAATATTCGAATTTAATTCGAACAAATTCAACAAATTCGAACAAAACATTCGAAATAGAAAGCCACTTTCAACCACTTTCAGCCTCATATCTCCCGCACCCTTATAGCTATCGAGACGCAACCACCCCTATGCAAGAATGGAGACTTGGGGCTACCACCACATACAAACACCATTCACGTGCGATGTGTAGTTTTGGCGAAAAAGTGAAATATAGGGACATACATGTCCATTTATATATATATAGATATAGATATAGATATAACATTTGTACCATTTTCAATAATTGTTCATCCAAAAATAAAGAAAATTCGTGCTCTTCATAATGAAATTGGTAACGCTTAGAAGCAGCCATTCAGTTGCACTGATAGAAAACCGAGTCTAAAGATGTGCGAAAAGTGTTGTCACTGGCAACAACTAGACTTTTACTGAACGATACGCACCAAAACCAGTTCTTTTACTAAACGATCTGTATTTGCACTTAAGTACTAATGCACTTAAGTTTATTTACTAAACTCCTTTGTAGTCGTCACAAAAATACGGCACGATACAAATTAAAACAGTACGACTTAATTTTACGTGTGATTGTTAACAAAAATATTTCAACTTACTACGTATATATAATACAATATATAAAAGGAAAAGAAAAGTCAGTCAAAATTTAATCGTATATCTAAAAAAAAATCGGTTAAGTTTTGTTAGTTTGCTTTTAAATGTCGCACTTGTCACATAATGTGTTAGTATGTGACATCATTTGATACCTTCCACCGAATCTCCAGTCACATCAAAGAATAGTCATTCAAAAGATCACACCTGACAGTGAATAATGAAAACGAATGAAAAACCAAAAACCGATTTTCATTCCAATAGCAAAATTGATTCACCCCATAAAACGTTGAACGTTAATAGATTATTACAAAAAACGTACAATTGAGGACCGTATAAACGGGGTTCGACTGTATAAACTTTTTATTTTTTTAACAATTTTTAAAATTATGTTTTTCGCATAAATTTGCATGAAAATATTACGAGTAATGATAGATGAGATAAAACATTAATGAATGGGTTGTATTAAGAAGTTAATAGTTTCTACGACGACTACTTGATATGATAAAACTTTATAATAGTCTAATTTAATAAAGAAGGATCACGAAATTGATGCAAAACGTTTTAAAAATTCTTGTAGAATGTGCTCTTAATGAACATTATCTGAAACTTCAATAGAAACGTTTCTTGCATACGTAATGTTTTACAAGATACCTGCTTTATTAATTTATGACATTACATTTATTTTTTATTTTCTTGTTAGTAGTCTGAATAAAAGCTATAACAGCTTTTGGATATTAAGTAAATACAACATATCGATCTTCCAATTTATAGAAGATTTCCGTATCCACTATTGTGATGCATGCAATACACAATTTATGTAGATGAGAAAAATCGAGAAAATCCAGCTAAAATGTTCAATATTGAATCTGCAAAATGTTTCGTTTTACGTAGCTTCTTTTTTAATATTTATGAGAAAATGCATTTAGCTTATAAACTATCAATAAATTCTCGCATAAATTTTATGTTTATTTATTTATTTAAAATAAATATTTTAAACATTAATTTAGAATAAATGGCGCATAATTATTTTTTAATTTTATGAATAAGTTTAGGTCAAATTTGACACAATTAATGTACATAACACGTTGGCAGGAAAACTTTTAAATATTCTTTCTTTATTATTTATCTTTTTAAATAATTGATTGATTCCTAATAAACAAGTTAAAATTAATTATTTAATTTAAGAAATATTTATCTGAAATCATTTTAATTATCCATAATAATTCTACTTGAAGAATTTATAATTTAGAGATTAACACATTTTAAAAATAAAATGATTAAATTTAGCAGTTTTATTCGAATTAATATCACTCATTAATTAAACATTTCTTATTAAACTAAATCGAATTTTATTTGAATATTTTAAAACTAATCGAAGTATTTAAACTTTAAAAAAATTCGTTCTTTTCTTGGATTTTAAAGAGATCATTTCAAAATCTACTTCTAATTTTTTTAATCTTTTATAAGTTTTAATTAAAGTTGTAAGTGAAAATATACATTTTAATTCAATTATTGAGTTATAATTAAGAATTTAATAGAAAAAGTATACAAACTTATGTAAAAGTTAAACTTCGATTTAACGCCTCATTTGTACGACTCTGAAATTGGTACTAAATCGAGTGTGTCGCTAAACTGAAATACTTCTTATAATAAGATCTGTATATAGTAATGAAGTCTATAAAGAATTATGACTTTGAATTTGAATCACATGATTGTTTGATACAATCATTAAATCGCATGACGGTTAATTATTAAAGCGCTGTTTAGGGATTTTACTGTTATATATAGTTTAATATTTTTGCTTCTATCCATATCCGTTTTCTTGATTTAAGGCAATTTTTCTCAACCTTCGTGAATTCACTTTCATGAAAGTTGAAAAAACAATTTGCTGAATCGCTGATGATTTATGATATTCTTACCATCTCCCTAATATACCTCATTAACCTCATTAACCTCACAAAAAGACAGCATGGATTAACCGACCTGAAAGAAAATATGCAATACTCAGCATGTTAAGAACTTTAAGAACTAAACAATGTTGTTGCAAAAATTTAGAACCTAAAACAAGTCCTTCTCAATGTGATTCCAGTAAGTCTAGGTTTTGTTTTAGGTTACGCTTGACTTTATAGAACGATAAATATCAAACTGCAAGATGAGACAGTCAACAGTAGAGAATTTCTAAAAAATAATGCATGTGTTCTGATTGTAGGAAAAATCTACGATATTATTCATTTCCAAAACATATTTTAAACCGATGGCTATACAATTAATTTGTCATGACTTTCTGTAGAGTTAAGAAATATAATTCTGTACAGTTTTACATTTATGTGTTTTTCTTAATATTGATACAAATTTACTACAGTGAGAACATGTCATTTTCCAAATTAATTTACAATAAATATTCGAAATATTTACAATTTTATATCGCTTTAATTGTCTTAATATTGATACAAATTTACTACAGTGAGAACATGTTTTTATTAAAATTAATTTACAATAAATATTGAAAGTATTCTACAATTGATATATTTTTTGTTTAGGATAACAAATGATATTAAATCTTACATTTTACTGTTTGTTTTTTTTCGTGTGTATGTCTATGAAAAAATATTTGTTTAAATGTATTTTCCACCAAAAAATTTATATGGATTTTCTTTGACATAAAGACTAAATACAATTTCGTAGTACTGAACAAAAATATATTTTAAAATATTTCCTGACAAAGATTTGCTTATTTATTGTATGATGATAACTGAATTCTGTATTATAATTATGAAATTCTAATTCTGAATGTTTCAAAGAATTTTGAAATAAAAAAAAAATTTAACATTTCGCTATCTGCACACGAAATTGGCAATTTTCCTTGATAAAATTTTTTAATGTTTAATAGAATTAAATGATTTGTAATTGTCTTTGATTATATATAAAACTGAGTTTTTTGTCAATTTTTCAGTATATATTCTTGAATAACTCATAAAATTGAGTTATTTTTAAGTGGTTTAAAAGTGATGACTCTAATAAAAATCTTGTCAGATAAATTATGATGATAATATATATACAACAGTGCTTTAATTTTATCATAACTTGATATGTTTATCTTCAGAAATTGTCATTTTTATTTTTATATGTAAAAAGTCAAATGTTATCAATTTAAATTAAAATTTTAAAAAAAATACAAAAAAGTTGTTATGATTTAACTTCTGCTCATTGGTTTTATTGTAAAAAGATTCCATTTAAACATATTTATTTTATTTTTGTTGATCATTTATTCAATTTTGTATTTATGTAAACATTGGAAAATTTCAACTGTTTTATACAGTTCTATCATTCACTCATTATGCTATTTATTTTAAGCTTTAATGCTTATGTTTAAATTTGATTAATAGTACACATTCTGATGTTTGAATAATTATTAGACTGCATTGTGAAATTTTATTACGGTACTTTATTTTAATCGGTATTTTTATTAAAATTAATTTACAATAAATATTGAAAGTATTCTACAATTGATATATTTTTTGTTTAGGATAACATATGATATTAAATCTTACATTTTACTGTTTGTTTTTTTTCGTGTGTATGTCTATGAAAAAATATTTGTTTAAATGTATTTTCCACCAAAAAATTTATATGGATTTTCTTTGACATAAAGACTAAATACAATTTCGTAGTACTGAACAAAAATATATTTTAAAATATTTCCTGACAAAGATTTGCTTATTTATTGTATGATGATAACTGAATTCTGTATTATAATTATGAAATTCTAATTCTGAATGTTTCAAAGAATTTTGAAATAAAAAAAAATAGTAAAAAAAATTAGTTTATTTTTATATAAGAGTAAAATATAGAGATGATGTAAATCTTTTTCAAATTGTTTTTTAAAGAATGTTCTAAAAAGACATGCAATTAATACAAAGTATATTCTTAAATTTTCTTAACTAAATATATTATTAAATTTAAATAGAATGATAATTATATTTATGTGATAGACTCATCAATATAAATTATGTAATGAAAGTTGTGAAAATTTAATCTTTTATTGATTTTAGCATTAACTTTTCTAATTTATTCATCAAAGAACAAATATATTCTAAAATAAATTTTTTTCTTCTAATAAATGTAGGTGTACTATATATATTTTTAAATTTGTCAATTCTGTCTGTCTTTAATATTTTTTATTGCTTGAATATACATAAAACTGAAGAGCTAATAATTTTATTATGTCATTTAATAGTAAAAATGTATAAATATCTGATGTTACTTCTTACAAAATTTATTATTTTTTGTTTACATATCCTAAATAAAAATAAATGATCATTTTTTAAAGATGTAAACTGGAAATTTATATTTTTAATAAAGTGTATTTTATTGGATGATTAATGACATACTTTATATTTTATGCATTCTTATCAAGATACATTTATTCAATGAATACAGATATTCTGGTTTTTTTTCCTTCTCAAGATTCCACAAGGGCTTAATCATGGATAATGATCTGACATTAGGAGAGAATTTGGATGGTGATTCTCCTCTTGTCATCTTACACTCTTCATTGTAGTAATTAGGGAGTGTTTACTATTAAATGGTCTAGTTCCATCTAGTTTGAACTAATGTTTAATCATTGAAATCAATTTTGTTGTTTTATGTTTTAATTCTTTATATTTAAAACAGTTTAAGAGATTTAATGGATTCTTGTTAAACTGTCAAGATGTATACATTTTTTTCTTCTGTTAGTCTCAATATAAGAAATGAATACTTTATAGGAAATTCAATATATATTTGTTTTATTAATCAAACATTAAGGTTAATTATTCTTCAGATTTAAAAAAAATTTAGAAAATCAATTGTTCATTGTTTTGTTTGTATTAATTTTCATTCTATATGTATTATATAAATCTCTCTGATTTTATGTAATAGGTCATCTTTTTGTTCTTAATTATTGCTATTTAAAAGTCAGATTATTATCAGTATTATTATATTTATAGATTAAAAACTGTCAGTTCACTATTATTTTTATAATCCAATAAACTTCATTAAAGAGAGAAACAAACAAAATATTCAGCAATTTAGAACTAAGTATCCTGTTTCTGTTTGAACTTTTACATTTAAAATCAGCTCATTTTTCACAAACCAATTATATATCAGTAATACTTTGTTATATTTTTTTATACAGAAAATTAGAACTAATTAATTATACTAATTTTAAAACAGGTTAATTTACTAATAGCATTGAAATTTGCCTTGGTTTAAGAATTAACCTTGTTCTTTAAAAAATTCATTGGATGTTTTTTTTACACCTTTCATTCTTTGTACTTTAAACACAATAGGATTGTATTTTGAAAGTAATATTTATACTTCATGTAGCGTGAGGCAGAATAATTGTTTTTCAAAGAGGTTTATGAAGTCTCTCATGCATAATATGCTTGAACACACTTATATAGTCCAGTCATTGCCCTATGTAAGATGACAAGATAAAGAAATGCATTTATTAGAATCATAAGTTTTGATTTATGTTATCTTGATTTGTGTTGATGAATGTATAGACTTTATTTTATCAATGATTATAGAAATAGAAATATTTATGAGATGAATATTTGTTGTAGAGTAATATAATTTAGCAGAAGTTCGATAAAAGTGAAGGGTCTCCAGCAAGAAATTGGTTAAAACCATCTCATAAAAATTGATGGTTATGTAGAGTGATCATAAAACCAATTGAATGATTTAAGTAATTTTAAATAAAATTTCTGATATTTTACTGAAACTTCTCATTTGAGACATACAGAGAAAATAATTGTTTTGCACAAAAAACATAAATTAGAAAATTATGTTACCATGTATTTAAAAAGTGACAAATTATTAACCGATTATTATGTAAAATAGTTTATTGAAAATAGATATTTCAGAAAAAGTAGATAAGATTTAAAATTTATGTAATGAGAGGGAATAAGTCCTACCAGTTTTACATATGAGTGACTTTCTTCAAGAAAATTACAATGTCAATTAGATGACAAATTTTCTATATTGTTTTGTATTTGAGCTAACAAACATAGCAATAATTAGTTATTTTTTATTATTAAAACATACATGTATCATTAGATAAAATTTTAATTAAATATGTACAGCTTATTACTGCTTAAGTCTTTTTTGATAAAAGAATTATTTCCTCATTGAATTCTTTGTCAATCAGGAAAAGAGCATTTTTGCTTCCCTTCATTCGCAAAAGCTGAAATTATCTTCTATTTTCTCGGAACTTCCCATATATGTCATAGTCGAACATTAAAATTTTTTAATTCTCTACGGTCTCTGTAATTCGTTGTCTTTAGCACTTATAAAGATGCCGAAGAATAGTGGCATGGAAAAGCGTCCGAAAAACAATTGGTCATCCCGCCTTCCACATCAAATATAATTGAAAGTAACGTTTAATTCGCCGCTACATCTATTTTGAACAGAAAATGACGTACAGGAAATTACTCTGGGGTAAGTTTGTGCGTGGGTGTCAGATTACATCCCCAGCTTCCTTCCCCTGCACGTGTTGGGCCATTGACCTAGTCTACCCATCATTGTCTGAAGAAAATACAGTTTTTTACGGATCATTATACTTGGAGGTCAATTTGGAACGTCTGTTCTCCAACAAACTCTTTAAACTGAGGAACTGTATTCNAGCCTCATATCTCCCGCACCCTTATAGCTATCGAGACGCAACCACCCCTATGCAAGAATGGAGACTTGGGGCTACCACCACATACAAACACCATTCACGTGCGATGTGTAGTTTTGGCGAAAAAGTGAAATATAGGGACATACATGTCCATTTATATATATATAGATATAGATATAGATATAACATTTGTACCATTTTCAATAATTGTTCATCCAAAAATAAAGAAAATTCGTGCTCTTCATAATGAAATTGGTAACGCTTAGAAGCAGCCATTCAGTTGCACTGATAGAAAACCGAGTCTAAAGATGTGCGAAAAGTGTTGTCACTGGCAACAACTAGACTTTTACTGAACGATACGCACCAAAACCAGTTCTTTTACTAAACGATCTGTATTTGCACTTAAGTACTAATGCACTTAAGTTTATTTACTAAACTCCTTTGTAGTCGTCACAAAAATACGGCACGATACAAATTAAAACAGTACGACTTAATTTTACGTGTGATTGTTAACAAAAATATTTCAACTTACTACGTATATATAATACAATATATAAAAGGAAAAGAAAAGTCAGTCAAAATTTAATCGTATATCTAAAAAAAAATCGGTTAAGTTTTGTTAGTTTGCTTTTAAATGTCGCACTTGTCACATAATGTGTTAGTATGTGACATCATTTGATACCTTCCACCGAATCTCCAGTCACATCAAAGAATAGTCATTCAAAAGATCACACCTGACAGTGAATAATGAAAACGAATGAAAAACCAAAAACCGATTTTCATTCCAATAGCAAAATTGATTCACCCCATAAAACGTTGAACGTTAATAGATTATTACAAAAAACGTACAATTGAGGACCGTATAAACGGGGTTCGACTGTATAAACTTTTTATTTTTTTAACAATTTTTAAAATTATGTTTTTCGCATAAATTTGCATGAAAATATTACGAGTAATGATAGATGAGATAAAACATTAATGAATGGGTTGTATTAAGAAGTTAATAGTTTCTACGACGACTACTTGATATGATAAAACTTTATAATAGTCTAATTTAATAAAGAAGGATCACGAAATTGATGCAAAACGTTTTAAAAATTCTTGTAGAATGTGCTCTTAATGAACATTATCTGAAACTTCAATAGAAACGTTTCTTGCATACGTAATGTTTTACAAGATACCTGCTTTATTAATTTATGACATTACATTTATTTTTTATTTTCTTGTTAGTAGTCTGAATAAAAGCTATAACAGCTTTTGGATATTAAGTAAATACAACATATCGATCTTCCAATTTATAGAAGATTTCCGTATCCACTATTGTGATGCATGCAATACACAATTTATGTAGATGAGAAAAATCGAGAAAATCCAGCTAAAATGTTCAATATTGAATCTGCAAAATGTTTCGTTTTACGTAGCTTCTTTTTTAATATTTATGAGAAAATGCATTTAGCTTATAAACTATCAATAAATTCTCGCATAAATTTTATGTTTATTTATTTATTTAAAATAAATATTTTAAACATTAATTTAGAATAAATGGCGCATAATTATTTTTTAATTTTATGA
Organism: Centruroides sculpturatus; assembly: GCF_000671375.1. Classification (NCBI taxonomy): domain Eukaryota; kingdom Metazoa; phylum Arthropoda; class Arachnida; order Scorpiones; family Buthidae; genus Centruroides; species Centruroides sculpturatus. The sequence goes on along the minus strand of NW_019385745.1, from coordinate 1,037,577 downwards.
ATAAGTTTAGGTCAAATTTGACACAATTAATGTACATAACACGTTGGCAGGAAAACTTTTAAATATTCTTTCTTTATTATTTATCTTTTTAAATAATTGATTGATTCCTAATAAACAAGTTAAAATTAATTATTTAATTTAAGAAATATTTATCTGAAATCATTTTAATTATCCATAATAATTCTACTTGAAGAATTTATAATTTAGAGATTAACACATTTTAAAAATAAAATGATTAAATTTAGCAGTTTTATTCGAATTAATATCACTCATTAATTAAACATTTCTTATTAAACTAAATCGAATTTTATTTGAATATTTTAAAACTAATCGAAGTATTTAAACTTTAAAAAAATTCGTTCTTTTCTTGGATTTTAAAGAGATCATTTCAAAATCTACTTCTAATTTTTTTAATCTTTTATAAGTTTTAATTAAAGTTGTAAGTGAAAATATACATTTTAATTCAATTATTGAGTTATAATTAAGAATTTAATAGAAAAAGTATACAAACTTATGTAAAAGTTAAACTTCGATTTAACGCCTCATTTGTACGACTCTGAAATTGGTACTAAATCGAGTGTGTCGCTAAACTGAAATACTTCTTATAATAAGATCTGTATATAGTAATGAAGTCTATAAAGAATTATGACTTTGAATTTGAATCACATGATTGTTTGATACAATCATTAAATCGCATGACGGATAATTATTAAAGCGCTGTTTAGGGATTTTACTGTATAGATATATTTTTGCTTTTAAATGGTATCTAAATATATACATGTAAGTTATAAAATTTTAACCTAACAGCCAGGGCAGTGGAGTCGAATTGGAGTCGTGGATTTATGGTATTTTAGGCGGAGTCGGTAGATTTTTAAACGATTCCATAGCCCTGCTAACAGCACAAAACATACAATATTTTAATAATACTACAAAGTTGTTATAAAAATATGTACATTACATAAAACAATAAAAATATATTTTAAATTATCTATTCTTCTACACATTGAATTAATAATTAAATACTTTTGTATCTATAGTATCAACAAAAACATACTCAACTACAATAATTGTTACAGTACTTTATTATTTAGTAATTTAATGCTACAAAAGTTATTTGTTTTCAATTTTAAAAAGTAAATAAAAAATTGAGTTTGAATTAAGTGAAACAGAAATTAAAAATAACCATAAAACATTTGAATTTATTTGAAAATAATATGGTAATTTATTATTTAAATTTAATTAATTTCAACCATTTACACAAATAGTTAACCAAGATATATGCAAAATGTTTATCTTCTTCTTTATATTGATATAGAAAGGAAAATGTGTCAAAAGAGATGCTGCTAGAGATGTGCATAACTTTATCTTGTTGTTTTTTATTATATTCTATATATATATTTTTTTCTTTATGGATGAACTGTGTGCCAGCTTTAGTCTTTCAGATTTTGTTGTCTTTGTCTTTTTTAGTAGCGAAGAAACTAAATGATTTATGTCGTGACGTACTTGGAGATTGTTGAATTCTATCATGGTAGGACTTAGCACGTGTACGTACTTCTAAAGATTTATCTTGTTTGAATTCTTAATTCGGCCTCTGGAGTCGTAACATCTGCAACGACACGAGATTTAAATCAAAAAAATTCTCTAGAGATTTTTTATATTACTCTTTATTTTCTAGCTATCTCTATCGCTTTAGAATTGTTTCGGTTTTAATATACTGTATTTTAAATAACATATATAATCAATTAAGTAATTTTATAGGTTTTACAGAATATATGCTACATTTATCGTTATAGATAACTGAAGTCTTTGAGGCAAGAACATGTTAACACAGTTTCTTTATTAAACATTATTGAATGTCTACGAACATTCTTTAACTTTAACATGACTTTAAGAGTCATGACCCATAAGTTCTCATAGACTGGCCTATCAACCTCTAATATCATCCATTAATCATCTGTAATTTGTTCCAAAATTTAGAGCAAATTTGGAACTTTAGGATGAATTACTCAGAAACTTGAAAAAATAATTTAATGTGTTCATGCCCAAGATCTTCAATTATTTAAATGTTTTTCTTGAAGTATATTGATTAAAATTGCAGTATAGTAGAAGATAAAATGAATTAGTACTAAAAAAATTGTAATTTCCATAATTTTATACGTCAAGAGCATAGATTCTTATTGAAAAATTATTATGGTTGAAGATATAATAATTTTTCAGTACAATAAGTACAGGAGCCTAAAAAAAGAGTGGTTTTTAGCTGTGTGGTGGTTTCTCGCTGAGAACATTTATAATTATTTTTCAAATTAATGTTAGATTAAAAAGGCGACAATTATAGTAATTTTTTATTCTTCACAATCGAATAATATACGTTTTGTAATTTCTTTTAAAACATAATTTTAAATTTCTTACAATTTAATAAAAAAACTTTATATTAAAGTTGTGAAAGTTATTAATCTGATATAATTCTATGCTATAAAAGTTTGTTCTTATCCAACTTTTCTCTCATATAAGTTAAGCTCCTGAGACTTTTCTTTAATCTTTACTTCTATATTATTGTCAACAAGATTAGTTCCTTTCAATTTTGATTTTCTTTAAAATTTCGTAAATCATGCGAATAAAAGAATAAAAATGCTTTTTAAATTCAACTCTAATATTTAAAAAAGTAAAATTGAAATTAAAAANATATACTTTTCATGCATATTCGATTAACTTGATATATAAATTAAATTTATGAATGATAATTATTACTATGTTTAAATTAAAAAATTTTTGCATACAAATTATACGAGCAACTACTTTTAGTGACACGCAAATATCAATCAATGTCAACTGTAAAAAGTTTTTAAAATATTTCAGTAAATGTCCTATCTGTAAGTAATAAAAACTTCTTTCTTGTTTACTAGTCCAAAAAAGAACGAATCCCTTGTTGTTTCGTCGGGCTATTTCGTCGGGATTTTTATTTCTTGTTGGTCAACCCCTCTCATGTGTTGAAATAAAACAGGTAACAATCCTCAAAGCAGAATTACTAATTCTAGATAATGTTGGACCTTGAAGATCAAATCGATTCAATTCATATCTATATAATGTTATTTTTATTCATAATTTAAATTTTGTATTAAAAAATTTTATAAACAAAATGTGATTTTAATATTCATTTCTTTATACTAATTTTAAAAATTTTACTTGAAAAATATGGAATGAATGTAAATAGAAGTAAAAATTTATTTATAAAACTTAAATGCATTTTAATTTTTAAACAAATTTACCATTTTTAGAATAAAAGCCTGCCTTTCTATTTAATACTAGCAGACAGTCCGGCGTTGTCCGGGTTAAAAATTAATAAGGACAAAACAGTAAACTGAGAAGCATATTAAAAGTTTGGTTATTTTAGCTAACCATTGTAATGTTTATCACGAAGTGTCAAGAGAATAAACTCAGCGAGAAGGGTGTCGAGGTTTTATAGTAGCTTATGTTTTTCGTAAAATCCTACAAAATATACATGAAAAATATGTTGCAGATTGAGAAAGGTATTGATACGATGGATAAAACCAAGGATTTCGAGCATCTATGATAGCCAATTTCCCACAATGCCCTAGAGAGTATGAAAAATTGAGTTACAGAAAATGCTTTCGTGAATTTAAGTACTGAGGTTAATAATTGTTGTGCTTTTGTGTGCATTTTTGCGATAAACATGTTCTAAAAACTTATATATGCATTAGAGTTTTGCTAAATTGTGCAATTTTGTACACTTTAAAAAATTACAATGACATATTTAATAACAACACTCTTATTAACATTTTTGAGATTTGAAAACTATCGTTGAGGTTAATCAGTATGTAGATTTTAATTAATAACTAAGCAGAGGTGCCATTTTAGTAATTTTAAATCTCACCATTAGATTCATTACGAAGATTTACGTCTATTAAACTCCTTTCCAGCTTTTTACTTTCTATAGCAAACAGACAGATACACATTCTATTATATATATAGAAGATTTATTACCATTTTTGTTGTTTAATTCTTTTTATTTTGAACGTTTCTTTTAAATTCTTTTTGTTACTATAATAAAAAATTTCTTAAGTTTAATAATAGTGATAAAAACGGCAAAAACCATTACAATACTTTTATTCTTTGTCAAAAGTATATGATTAAGAAAATTAATAATAAAAATATTACAAAAATTTTCATTATAATTCAATTAAAAATATCATTAAAATTTTTAAATTAAATCAACTATATGTTTTGATCTAAAATAATTAAATTTTTAAAACTTTTTTATAAATATCAATTAGTATTTTACTGAAAAAGTATTTTCTTTTTGACGTTAAAAGAATGGAAAACTGCATAATCAGTAGTGAGAGGAAAAAGAAATAATTATGATGAAAACGATGAGAAGAGTTGCGATTACGACGAGAATCCTCGTTCTCTTCAGCAGTTTCTTGAATTTCCTCATTACCATTATCGTCAATAACAATGAGGAGGATGAGAATGAGTATCTGAATATCATCTTCTTCATAATAACAGTGATGATGTTTAGACGTATTTTCAGAATTTATAATCATAAAATATTTAACTTTGTTGGAAAAATAGTTTCATATTTATTGAAAGTTTAATTTAAAATCGCCATCGTATCTAAAATCGATTTTCAACTTAAAAGAAACTGAAAAAATCAGTTAGTATGAACTGCATTAAATGTGAAATATTGGAGTTTTAATAAAAAGCTAAGCCAGAAAATTTTATAAATTTATTATTCACACTTTCACGCAAGAAATTTTCCACAAATTGAATTACTGTATAAAAATTCATTCTTATTTATTTATTTTAAAATCAATTTCTATAACTTAATAATATATTCGTGTAGTAAATTGAAGATAAAAATTTAAGTATAAATATTCGTTAAATTGTAATGAACAGTTTAAATTGTAAATTTTCATTAGAATATAATAAATAACACGGAAGAAAAATCAATTGAATATAGAACCTCGTATATATTATTTGAATTCCTGTTTTGCATTATGACTTAATCCAATATTTCTTCCTTCAATTTGTTTTATTTACGAGTCAATTTTACAACAAAACTTTACAGAATATATTCGGGTTTTTTGCTTCTGTCAATAAAAGCAATTTCTAATATCGATTGACGAATTGCACAACATCTGTTTAATTTACAGAAGTCTAAGGTTTACAATAAAATTTATCACATTCGAAGGTAGTAAAACTCATCATCATCATCTAAAACGTTATATTTTTTCTCATTAGTATTTTGATTCTTCATCTTCATAAGTTAGCTTCTTATTTACTACTGTATTTGCATATTATTAGTGCATATAAAATATGATGATGAATGTTTTGAAATGATGCAATGAAGTAAAATTAATTAAAAAAAATACTTTTTGTTGTATTTGTTGTTGGGAAAATAATCTACAGTGGACTTTTCAGCTGTTGCAGATAAAGGTAACGAAAATTTATCTTTAAATAAGACAGACGATAGTAATTTTAAATAAATTGATTCCATGATACATTTGATTTTGATCACTACAGAGTACAGTATATTTTTAAATGTGGACTTTATACTATGAATAAACTTTAATCTACATTCTAGTCATAAAAATGTACATATTATGCTTCACAAAACTTTTACATATTTACCTTTTAATTATTGTAGATATTTAAGAATTTTACATATAAGTGAAATTTAAGTCATAAAAATAACATCTGACGTGCGAAATTTTAAATAAATCTATCCAGTTTGAAGACAAAATGGAAATAAAGCGTACCATTACGTAACTTTAGATAATTTTAAAAATTAAAAATAATCAACTACACTATTTACATATGAAAAAAAATTTCATTATTATTTTTAATGCAACCAAAATTTATTACTCAAATATTTTTGAAATAAGCATATTAGCTGCAATTTTTAAGCATTTTTAACAATATATAAAGTGATGCAAAGGCTAATAATATTCATATCACATAATATTTTTTCTAAGAACTAAAACTCGTAGGCTAGAATAATGAAGAAACTTACATCATCATGACTTTAAAGCCAATTATGCTGATAAAACATGCTGCATGTTAATTATATATAATATCTAATCATCCAGATCATCACGTACTAAGGAAATTTTTTAAATCGAAATCAATCTATCTGTTAAAGTTTGGATAACGTTTCATTCTCTTGACTCACCACAAGTTATCGAACTTATTGTAGATTTTAAAAATACAATTAAATAAAGGAAAGTAATAATATTTCAATAAATAAACACACCCAGAAGTAATCGTAGTAGGTTCAAAGATCCATTTAAAGAAAGAAACAGAAATTAAATAGAAAAAAGGTTTTTGGTCCCCGGTGAATAACAAACAAAATGTAGTAACATGTCGAACACTCTAGCTATACAAGCTACCAAAGCATATTTATCCTGTCTTATAATGGGATCAAATACACTTTTATTTGTCTGGCTTTTTTTGGTGCACATGGGATTTGTACAGTAGAGATAGCATTAATGCTGTTGCTTCTTAATCAAATCAACTAATTAAAAGTCAGTTATTATATGAATAAATTATTTTTATTTACGCTATAAATTCTCATATTCTCATATCAAATTACTTTATTACATTATATTCTATCATTGTGATTAATAGAGGAAATTACCCATTTTGGAAAGAACTCTCAATAGTGGAAATTATAATATAGTAACTATCATCTGACAATATTGAAATCTTAAATTCACTAAGAAGAATATTATTGATAGGCTATCTTAAAAATCATAATATATCACATTTAATTATGGTATTAGTAATGTATTTTTTCACAGGTGTACTAAAAAAGTGATTTATTTTCCTTTTTCTGTAAAATATATTCACTAGGTAACTTGAAAATATGACTATAAATTAATTATTTGTTAAATTATGAAAGTTTTTTTACTATTAATTAAATTTGAATATAGAACCTTGTATATATTATTTGAATTACTGTTTTGCGTTGTGACTTAATCCAATAGTTCCTCCTTCAACTTTACTATTTTACGTATATCTGATTAAAGAGATTTAATGTAGGCTATGAAAACGTAAATAAAATTTTGTTCGGTTACATCATTATATATTAGAGCTCTAATATAATATATGTATTTCTAGGTCATTTTATCATATATGTGTGTGTGTGTGTGTGTAAGCTATATTGTAATGCTTACACATTAATACAAGTTCTATTTGTTTAACTTTCATAATTTATTTAATAATATAATTCATAATTTTTTAGTTTTTCGATAAATTTTCTCAATTTAGCATACATTTAATTATCTATTTTTATCAGTTATAAACTGTAATAACGCAGTTTTCAAAATTAACAAAATTTTGGATTGTAATAAAGAAACTAAATTTACTTATTCCATGAAGTCTCTACAGCCTATTAGAAAAAATTAAGTAGAAACGTATCTCCACTTCATTATGAGTTTGTTTATATATTAGTTTATTACGCGATTTTATTTAAAAATATAAATATATTTTCGAATTCATTTTTGTGTAAGTAATAACTTTATTTGTATTTTACCTAATAAGAGATATTTATTTTATAGCAAATCTCATATTAGCCAATTTTCTGTTATCTGATGTAAAATAATCCAGAAAATTTTGTTAAATAGCATTTGATCTCATTAATACTCTTTATAAAGTTTATTTGTTGGTAATGCGATCAAATTGAATGAAAAATTTATGGAAGCTTCTGTGTAATAAACAGCAGCTTTCATAAATTTATATTGTTGTAACATTATTGCAACATTAAATTCAGACAAAATTGTATTATTTAAATAATGTTGCTCTGATGCCGTATAAGAGAAGCCAGGCATAGTAAATACGTTAATTTTAAGTACTTATAATTCTTATTCAATGCAAAGTGAATATTCATATAGTTACTCATTTAAAAACTTGAATAATATCCTTTCTTATAGAAGAACGTCAAAATCTTTATTTCCATTTCAGTGCAATCTACACTCATCACATTCATTTTAGCACAATCGATATGATTACGCTAAAATGGATATGAATCATAAAATCTTTCCTTGTTACTCCATAAAACACACTATTTTAATAGAATTCGAATTTATGTAAAGCTATAGTTAAAATAATAATACAATAATTTTTTTAAAAACATAAATAATTTTATTTATTAAGATTTAAACAAAACAAAGTGAACAAACACTTTGCCCGTTGAGCACCGTGATGGAAAATTACTAAAGTAGAGAAATATGTAATAGTAGAAAGAAATATGTTATAGTAGAATAATTTATTACATTCCCAAGGCAATAAATGTACGCGTACCCCATGTATGGTTGTTATAAACGGTAAGAAAACTGGATTTGTTTGCATTTGAAACGAAACTCGTGTAATGAATAAAATAATCTACTTGAGCTATGGTTTACGGAAAAATTGGCTGTCACTAAAATGGTGTCTCTGTATACCTAAAAGCGTTACTACTCCGAAAAATCAGAGGCAATAAATTAATTGAATCCAGCATTCGCGTACAATTACCATTTCGTGAGTCCTCTCTTTGAAATATACTGACTGTACAGTACATGTTGCAAACTCGCTTAGGCATCGATGTGACGTTGGCACGGCAAAGATCTTGTAGAATGTTGGTCTATGTTTCCCTAAGAACCGTTTTCAGATGATCTTTTGTTCGGTGCTTGCATTTTTGTACCTCTTTCTTGACGACATGACAAAGTCCTCGATTGGGTCCGGATAAGGCGAATTTGGAACCCATTTTAGAACTTGAACTCGATTTACGCGAAGCCAAACACTAGTGGAGCGCGCAGTATGCTGCTTGGCGAGATCTTTCACTTCCCTGCGGCCGAAGATGGGCTATGGAAGGTAGTAATACTGTTGCAAAATTGTCTGGTAGAATTGTGCATTGATAGTTATATCATACGGAACAAAATCACCTATACCAAAATACCCAGACAGTCCCGCTTTGAAACTTGACTTACTGCTTCACACAGTTTTGGGTGAGACCTTCATTCCGCCAGAGGGTGACTCTAGGTTCAGTATTTCCATATAGGACTGGAAAGGGCGACTGGTCAGACAAAACTTACCCTTGCCATTGAACGTCAGTCAAAGAAACGTGGTCCCTACATATACATCCTGATTATTTCACTGAACTGGAATCAGCATAGGCTATTGCTTACTCTTAAACAAACCGTAACCCACGTCATGTAACCTATTGCTAGCAGTTCGTCGCGATACAGGTCGGTTTCTTCGTTCGCTCAACAGTTCTACAGCTTCTACGAACGTACCAGGTCGGTGTTTCATGACAATTCGTTTTCGCACCTCTTTCTTCCTTGATCAGTCTTCCCTGACAGTAGTCGTTGGCGATCTGCCATTAATGCATCTAGACACTATAGAACTGATTTTTTCGTGGTGTCCTAGGAGCGTTCTGACATTAGAGTCGTTCAAACACATTTTCCGAGCAATCTGCCGTATAATTGTTCCATTTTCTCGTTTCTGGTCAATCTTACAGCGTTCTTGCAGTCCTAACCTCTGTCTTGTCATTTTTTTCCAATTTTGCACAACGCATATACTACCCAAAATGCTATAATTTTCTTCGTTTGCATATACCCGACTGAACAATACACAAAGCAGAAAAAATTTCTATGTCCAGCCGAGCATTGTATTTAATAAACTACCGATGCAGGCGGCCTATGATCCTATCATCACCCTGCCCTCCTTTTCATCACTTGCCTTCTTCTCTCTTCCTCTTCTTTCACCATCTTTTCAACTTCCAGGTCTTACCTTTGAGTGGAACCAGGAGGCAGCCCCTTCTTTCAACTAGTAGTAGTGTATGTCCAGCCGAGCAACGTCTGCCGAGTGCTGAGTGCGTGTAAATTTATTGCCTGCGATTTTTCAGAAAAGTAATGCTTGCATGCATATATAAAAACGTCTGTTACAGTAATTTAAGCCACTTTTTTGTAAACCATAGCTCAAATAGAGTACTCTATTTATAAAAGGAGGTTCGTTTCAGATGCAAACGAGTCGTTTTATTACTGTTTATAATAACCACGAATGGGGGTGCGCTATTTGTTGCTTCAGGAAAGTTTTAGTAAACAGTATTATAACATTTGATGAGATATCTCGAAAATTTCTCAACTCAAAAAGTATCATCTTAAAATGTCTTATTATATTCTACCGAAATCTTAAGAATTTTATTAGTAGTAAAAATCACGTTATAGCTCACTTTCTCGAAACGTCTATCACACATATCCGATCTCATTCTATTGACACTGCATACAAACAGTCTGAATAACAATATGTTGTGACCTATCAGTGTTTTAAAAAAAATATGCATATTCGCTACGCCCGATCTTCCCCTACCTAAGTAAATGCAATCTAAAAAATGAAAATGTTCGAACGAAATGTAATGTTTTACATTACAAAGTTTGCATTATATCAAAACAAACGATAAAATATTAAGATATCTTTATAAATTACTTCATTGAGCCTTTTAATTAATGAAGAGCTAGAAAATGCATATATTTTTAAAAATTTTCAGTTTTTCTGTAAATTTAACATTTCTAAATGTTAGAAATGTTAGGGTAAAAGTTGGAAATATCGTGATATTTTGAAATACAATTACTATTACGTCAACATAAAAGTCTCATTTTTATAGATAAATATATTAAAATGTTCCCCATAGTTTCTTTTTATCAACATATAATTACGGCATTTTTAATGTAAATACTTTATTTGTATCAATAATTACATCAGTACGTTTACGTTTACAATGTTGAGTAATACCGTGATATATATGGTAATATCGTGACAAAAAAGATTTTCTTTTGCAATTTCTATTTGCAATTTGCTTGTACACTATTTAAGCATAAATATACTTATAAAAATATTGAACACATTGCCAACTTAATTCAGACATTATAAGTTTGATTACAATTGAAAATCGTTCACTCTCCTTATCTGAGAACACCAAAAAGCATCTGCATGCTGCCAGCTTTTCTAAAATTCATAAATTCAGCCCATATCTATCTCTAAAGCGCTATTATCAATATGACTCCACCTTTTCTTTATCACCATTAAATGGACAATTATTAAGGGATGATTCTTTAGAAAAGCGAAATGCTTTCCATTTCTTTTCTGCTGTCTTCTCCCCCAGTTTAAATGTTTTTTTGGAAGCCAACTTCCGACCGGTCGGGCGAAGCTTTCCTTTGCGTCCGCGCTGTCCCAAATGTGGGTGGTCGTCCTTCCCTTGTTCACATGTTTAGTTGCCACTGTTCACATACCATGGCAAATGGTTTTACGACCAGATCGCACCTGGGTCAAATTTAACTAATTACAAATTGCTGTTTTTCTCCCAAACTAATACTTTACAATCATGGATAGTATAAAATCTACATACAGTATTTTCAATCTATTAGTATAATTTATAGTAACTTGTTTTTCTTTGATTTTATGAGTTTTTCATGCTGTTTTTTTCACATGCCTTCTTAATGGGCGGTATTATTCTGAATGCACACAACTATTCAGTCACTATTTTTCAGCAGCAAACGTGATTCTATACTTGTAAATATATGAAAAAATTATCACGATATTGCCAACCTTTACCCTATATACAAAATTTTGAATTGCACATATATACTTCTTAAGAATATTAGTAAATAATTAAATTATATATACAGGAAATCCTCGATAGTTCGAAATTCAAGGGACAAAATAATCGCGACTTCGAATTATCCAAAATTTACATATTTCTGCACAATATGCTAAATGCCGTGTAACTGTTGTAATTTATTAAGCAAATGGAAGACGGATACTTACATAGAAAGCTATATTCGTTAATTAATAAATAATAATAATAAACTGTAGATACGTGTTCGGTAGGTTCCGGATAAGTTTTATAAAAAGCAAACAGAATTCCTCGAAATATAGCCGAAATTATTTTTATAGTCGCTCAAAAAGTAGTAAGTAGTCCAAATCTAATCCCCTAGAGCCCTACAAATATCTCACTATGCTACTTGTAGCCCAATCTTGAAACCCAGCCATATTTTGACATGGGCTAAGAGAAAAAAGAGTAGTCCATGGGTAAGATGACACCCGAAAATGGTTATTATAAAAACAAAGCCATGTAGACCAGTTTAGTTTTCTTTTACAGTAATGGGGCACTTCAGTCTAAACGAACGAGTTAACATACGTATATCTGAGTTTCGACAAAATTTTCTCTTACAACTGTCTTTACGTACCACAACAACTCATCCACACACGTATGTACTGTACAGTACCATCGCTTTCTTTCATTCATATCCCAAAGCAAAGCCCTTGTGTGTCTCTCCCCGATGCCACTCCTAACACAAAGGTTTTCTCATTCACATTGTACAGTTCTAGTTAAGGTTATTTGTACGCTAGTTCTTTTCTGTTGTTTATCTTCCATTGTTCTTCATGTTGTCTTTAGTCGTCTTATATGGTTAGTTTAGTTAGGTTATTTTGCTTTCTACAGGGCTTGCTAGCTTATTTCTGTATTATTTTAGTATTAGTTTAAAGCCTTTATTTTAGTTTTAAGCTTTAAACATTATTCTGTCTAGCTTTTATGTAGCTGCAAACTTACTCGTATTGATGAATAATACAATTTAGATTTTGCAGCCTAAAAACTGCACGCCAACATTAATCACAGAGGGAGTTACCTTACGTACACTGTTCAAAGGAATCATTTTTTTCTCTTCTTTCTATCTCCTCGCCCTCCTTCCTGTCTCCTCTTCCCTCCCCTTCTTCCGCAGGCTAAACACTTTTGCACGTCCGTTGTCTTTCGTTAAAAAATAATCACTTCGAATTTCGAAATAGCTGTATTTCGAACTAACTGAATTCCTTAACATGTAAATCTCTATATCTTCAGCCGTGACAAATATTACAGTTATGAACTAACGGGGTTTCAAAATATTCGAAGTTAACGAGGATTTACTGTATATAATTTCTTCTATATCTTTTCCCTTTTAAATTCAGGAGTCTGAGTGTTTATTATCCTTTTCCATTTTATATCCAGAGCCAACTCAATTCTTTATTTTTACTACACCATCCTTTATTTTTATCATATTTTTGAAATTGTTTTGAGTCAAAGTCCAAAAACAGTCAAATTCCAAAATTATATTTAAATTTAATTAACTTACGATGTTTCACAAGAGTTATAAAATTACAACGTTTAAGATATTTACAAAGTAGGTTTCCACACACACACAAAATAAATTAAAGTTCAAATAGTCCACTAATCCTGAACAGGTCCGTCGAAAAGACACTTTGCGATGCAATTCCTGAAACTTAGCTTGATGTAAGCTCCTTCCTGAGTTCGTCAAAGAAACAGCGAGACGAATACGACCTTGCCTCATACTTAACGTTAAATGACCTTCTTAACTGAGTTCCGTTGACTAACTCTCTTCTGACGTGGAGTTCTAAGCCAAGCTTAAAACCGAACTTACTTTCCCGCCGAAATTTCAATCTTTTATGCGGATTGACAGAGCTGATTGATTGACCAATCAGCGCTTCGTTGCTCTGTCGGAAGTCCGCTGGTGGTCCGATGATCGTCGGCCAATCAGCGACCACGCATTCAAAACCAATGGTCGTTCCTCTAACCGAGTTTCTGCGGCGTCGACCGTTACTCGTTTAACCCGACATTTTGTATTATATAAATTTTATACATGTAACCCAGCTTGCAATGAATTTCGTTCACCAATAAAAAATCTAAAAATATTCGCAGTACAATACATAGATGTTTATTTTGTAACGAAAAGTAATTTATTATAAAGAAACATAATCATATAAACATATCAGAAGCTCAGATTTCGGGAAAATATGTTGTTATTAAAATATGTAACTTATAATCAGCAGAGCTTTTGCAACAGGTTTCTTTGAACTTCATTCAATGTATTAAGATTCTGTAATCACCACGGAATAGCATCACCTTTTCATTTTATAAGAGTTGCAAGGTGTTGAGGAATAGAAGATATAAACTTGGGACAGCATTCAGTCATCTTTCTTTTCAAAAATCTCCATACTGGACAGAAAAATACACTTATATAATCAGATAGCAGCCAGGCTTTGGATTTCCTAGCGTTGTGAGGTGGTGTTGTCGAGATGAAAAATACAGATTGGCTTTGGAAAAGTTTACGTTTTGATTCGCGTACATGTTGCTGAAAGATTAGAATATAGGCGTCTGAGTTCACAGCACCATCGCAGAAATGCAAATCTCCAAGTTCCTCTGCACTCATCTACCATCCTAAACTATTAGAGATTGTGAATTCTGGACTTTAATGCTTCTTGAATGCGGACTTGTGGCTTCTTGAATAACATACTGAATTATTAGTTTCAATTTTAGTACGAATGACTGTCTTGCCTACATTCCCATGATTTGCATGAAATGTTGATTCACCCGACCGTAGTATTTTCTTCCAATCGAAGTTTCTCTACCTCAGATGAGTTCTGGCCCAAGCTAAACGTCTGCACTNAATTGTTATGTTATTTAAAAAAGAGAGAGAAAAATTAACAATATGCAACGTTTAAAGCGATATAAGTTATTCACCATTGAAGTGATATGATCCATCCATTCCTGTTTTAGTAGTGTCATTTCAAATTTAAGTGATTTTCGTAAGGAGATAAATTGTCTGTGAAAGACATTTGAAATACCCGAAGCAATGCCAGCATTCTTTATTTTCAATCTAAACTTTCAACAGAATAAATCAAGCGATTCATGATTTAAAATATCAAACTTTTAAACATAATAAATAATTTAACTATTGTTATCATTTTTAGCCAAAATAGAAAAGAAAATTTTTTAAATTTGTTTTAGATATTTTAATTTTTTGCAGTATTTAATTTTTTCTAGTATAAATTTAATGTAAATATATATTAATCATTCTAAAAATATAAAAAATACATTTTACAGATTTTTTATTTGTATATATTTGTAAATTATTTTACTGGTTTTGGATATTAAAACAATTTATTTTAATAATTAAATTTTATTTAAATTGCCATTAATTATCTTATAATGAAAGTAAAAGGATGCATCTAATTAAATACCTTGATTAACTGGTAATTAGTTAAATAAATTAATCTTATTATATAACTACACTATAATATAATTTATTATTGTCTTCTATAAAAATACTGTAAATATAAATACATATTTTATATTATAAATTTTTATTATTATAGAAAGCTGTTATAATCAGAGTTTTGATAGACATTGATTATCTCTAAATCAAAGTATGAGATATTTAATAAACTAGATCAGATTTATTATTAAATATATCTAAATTTATTTAAATGGATAAAATTCTACTTGATTCTAAAGGGTAAGATTCTAATTCAGTAATTTATTAAACTTGATGGAATTTTTAATAACTAACTTCGTCTATCTCTATTTGTTTACAAGAAAAAAGACGGTTCTATGTATTGATTTAATATAGTGTTGTTTCATTTTAATACTTTCTAGGTCATCTTGTTGATTTCGAAAAGTTCGAAACATGAATTTCTCATTATTATAATGAGACATTTCGAATTTTTTAAAAATACTTTTATTAATGGTTATGGTGTTGTACCTTGATGCTATTTACAAATGGAAATTTATCTTAATTTCAAAAAAAACGTCTGCACTAGGGTTTCTTTCCCGGGATCCCGGGAAAAGAAATTATTTTTCCCGTAATCCCGCTGGAGGCAAATTTCCCGGGAAATGAGAAACCCTAGTCTGCACGCATGACTCATGTATGGGAGGCAAATACTGTACAGGCTGTACAGTATTTGCCTCCACGATGCAAATACACGATGCAAATACAGGCTGTACAAATCATTGGATTTGTACAGCCTGTATTTGCATCGTGGATATATCTCCACGTTAGGCATTCAGATAATGTTATAGTAAAGTATTCCCTTGTCCACTTTGTCAAATCTTCTATAAAAACTTGCCTTTTTTTGAAAAGAAATATAGCGTCAAAGAGACCTGAGTAGTTTTCTACCTAACTGAGTAGTTTTCTACCTAAAGTTTTACCGTTTTCGAAAACATGTTATGTTTTCCTGAACTGTACTGAACTATACTGGGATATCTTCACATCCCGCGCAATACTGCGTTCAGAGACTGCTTCTTTATACTTCTGGATAATAATTTTTCTGATTGTTTCCGATACTGTCTTACCTCTCGCCATTTTTCTGACATTAATATGAGCAGCTAAAATTGACTTGCCTTTTGATGTTCTAGAAGACGTAAGAGAAACTTTAAGAAATTCCAAAAAATTTTCAAAAAATCCTTTTTGAACGAACTTTATTGCAATGTGATGTCAAGCGATTGCAAGATTTGTATATTATATTTTAGAAATGTATTCCTATATAATGAAATTCAAGGTAGTAAATTATTGAAATGAACTTGTTTATTTACAAAAGGAATTATTTATAGCACTTGCTTTAATATGTACGCAAGAGTTTTTACGTTTATGTAAATTTCTGAAAGTTTTAAAAGAAAACGAAGTTCATTGCAAGCGGGGTTGCACAATCACATGAAAATATTTCCAACATTTCCAAAATGTATAAAATATTATATTTGATAAGTCTCACTTTNTTACAATTGAGTAGAAATACATACATTACACTACAGAAGGCCGCTATATTGAATACATGCCATATTGTTAGGAAATTCCTTAATACAGATACTGACACACACATTTAATTTTAGTTTTGTTTTGGTTGCTATGCCTTGACTCTGGTCCGGCATAGTACACAGCCACCGGTTTAAACCGAGTATTACCTACTAAAAACAACTCTTATAATAATGCTATTATAATGTATAGAAAATTATTTTTGTATTTATTTTGAATATAAAATTTCTATTCTTTTTTTAATATTTATTTAATGCCAATTTACTGTAAATAAACGAAGAATACGACACTTGAAAGAGCGATCAATATTTTCATCAGACATCAGATCGGTATGGAAAACTGATCAAGTTGTTAGCTTTAAAACAGAATTTTTCAGTTTGAATATTAAATTATATTTTTAAAACTTTTATATTAATCTATATATTCAAAAACCTTTAAAACTGGAGTAATTTTACTGAGATATTTTCTCTGTATATATAAAAATACTATTGATTGAATAAGATATGAATCTTTGATAATTAACACTACTCTAATATAGTATATGCCAAACATTTCCATCACGAATTTTATTCTAGTTTATTATAAAGAAATGTTTAAATGTAAGAGTTTCCTTTAACCGAGAAATATATAAAACTAAAAATCTCAGTTAACTGATTCTTGGGTCATCCTGTATATTTAATGATCATATATTATATAAAAGAAAAAAACGTGTTTTCGGCAATAACTGGTCAGTAAAAGGAACTGGTAGGGAAACGTAATCTATTCTGCACAAAATTTCTTGAATGAAGTTAGATAACGATGAGAACGGTAATTTGTCAAAATAAATTGTATCGTGAACATTTATAAATCGATAGATCAAAGTAGTATATTGTTTAGATCCTCAGATATGCATCAATGCTCTAAAATCCAATAAATATGATACAGGAATGATATGTAACAGTATATTTTCTTGAATATTTGGCTATTGAGCTAAGTTTCTAGTTTCAAAACCAAATAATTAAATCACAAATCATGTGAGTCTATAATTCCACATCAATCGACTTCAAACAAAATAGTCTTTACTGTCATTTTTCTTCTATCGTATCTTAAATTATCATCAATAAAAAAAAAACTAAAATAAGCCCAAAGAATAAGTTGAACGTAAGTAACAATTCTACAAATACTGTAAGAAGTTTGATAAGAAGAAGAAATACTTTTAGTTTATTTCACTAACACCTGTCTTATTCTATTTTTCAATTCTATTTTATCACAAAATCTCAATAATATAAGTGATGTATTATAATAGAATTATATTCCACAAAGAGAATTCAATTATTATTAGAACTGAAGAATCTCTATGCAAAATTTATTTGTAATTCTTACTAATCTGTGGAAGAACGTCATTAATATGAATGAATAAATTTTATTATGCGAAACATGGAACATGTGTTGAGGAGAACGTTAAACAAAATTTAATTATAATGAAAATTTTGTTTTATGTTTACATAACTAGTGGTTTTTATCAAAATCTGCCAAACTCAGTCAGTTTTTTATTCTAAAAACGGAAGAACAAACTATTAGTTATTAGATGTTAGATATTATCAGCATTGATATTGAAAATATTTTATAAAGCATTAATAATTCTTTGTTTGATTTTTTTAAATGTTTGTGTATTTTAGATTTCTGGATTAATTCTTCAAACAATAATAATATTTATTTTCAATATAAAAGTGCAAATAACCATCAGTTCTTTTGCAATTTTTATTTTCACAATAACTTTAAAATTACTTGTAATTTTGTAAAAGTTGAAATTTAAATAATTATTCATATATACAGATCGGGGTTTCTGGCCTAGTCAGCTAACCAGTTTATACATAGGAATGAGTTTTATAAATTATATAGAAATGTTACGAATGTAATGTGCCAGTGGTACATCTTACTTTTACTATACGAAGGTAATATATCCTTTCTTAAACTCATCTTCTGTGGCGTGTTCTTTAGGAAATGTCATATCTTGTTTACATAACATAAGACCTGTGTATTAATAAAAATTGGTACTTTGTAAAAATTATTCTCAAAGATTTTATATTGGTATAGATGTTAGATACGTGTTCTTTCTCCAATGTTGTTTAACTTTTATGAAGAGTGGATCATTCGAAAAGCAATGGATAATTGGACTGGTGGAACATCTGCCAGAGGAAGAACTGTTTTATATCTGCGATATGTTGGTAGTACGATGTTGGCATTAGCAGAAACTGAAATTCAAGTCCTTCTTCAACGTATTAAGACGTATCTTCAAGTTGGCCTGAAGCTCAACAGTTATAAATATCATATGGTGATTCTTAATTGAACAAGTCTCTGTTCACCAACGCTTTTCCTTATTAGTGGCATTCCTTTTAAAAATAAAATAGTATACTTAGGATCGTTAACTTCTAATACAGATAAAGCCAAAACTACATGTCAAAACAGAAATTGTGCGGGAGAAATAAAAAGAAAAATAAGAATCGACAAATCTGCAACAAGAAAATTGGAACAATTTGGAAATACAGACGTTACAAAACACAAAAATAAACAGTTACGAGCAATTATTTATTGTGACATCGTCACCATGCCGAGCTGCAATTGTTCATCTTTTAATTTAAAAAAAAAATCGCGTGTTTTTCCAGTCACACTGGAAGTTCGTATATAGTTAATCGGGGTTTCTGGCCCCTATCTTACTAGATTTGGTCTGCATTTTAGTGGTGCCGTGCCCCTGAACATACTTTTCCTGATAACAACCGAGTCATGCAGGTCATCTATCATCTAACTCCTAACTGGAAAAACTTTAAACCGAAATCACGTGACTTCCGATCCACATCAGAAGTTCTTACATAGTTAATAGGGACCTCCGTTCCCTAAGCTTTCCATATTTCGTCTCGATTTACATTATTTAACTCGGTTCTCGAAGTTAACAAAGGGCAGACAGATAATGGAAATAGATAGCTATTTGGACACTAAATGTTTTATGTAAGAAATGTATTTAGAATTTATGCATAAGAATGTTTCGGATTCCGGTGACAGAATGACATACTAATCTGTCCATTTTGCAAGAACTTGTGATCACATGATCAGAAATATTGCTTAACAAGATAGCTAGACATATATTGAAGTACTCCGACATTTAGTACGAAAAAAATGGACAGGAAAAATCTGTACTGCAGACATCCGCAGAGAGGACAAACATATCACTTGTTCCTCCCTGGAATCGAGTAAAGAATTCCCAAATTATAATCATAAAATTGATTGAGATGATTGAGATATGTAACCTTTAACTTTCGACTGTGAGACGTTTTATCTGTCTTAAAATTTCTTGTCTGTCTCATAAAACCCCAAAAACATGAAATAATTAAATAAAAGTTTATTTATGTTAATTACAGTTGAACCTGTCTAGCTCGAATCTCGTGGAAACGAAAAAAATTAGAGATAAACAGGTTTCGAGATATAGAGGTTCCTACACAGCAAACAGTAATAGGTTAATAGGTGTGACTGTAGTTATGGTATTTTATTAATATAGTATCAAGTACAGAACTACAGAATACACCTGTATTAAGTATAAATAAAACATTTTTGACACCTTAACAGAAGTAGTTTGTCAACACAGTTTCTGATGCCTTCAGCCAATAGGAGACAAGCCAAACTCGCAATCTGAGAAAATCAGCTTTAATTATGGCTATGAAATGTATTGTGTACTCAACTGCAATTTGTGCTATAAAAATTTAGTCGCTGAGTCTCGAATTTGTAATCGACACTTCAGTCCATAATTTGAGATGTAGAGGTTTTGGGAGAAATTTATTCGAGATAAACGTGAAAAGTATATTGAATTTAGGCTGAAAATGTAGGGGGGAAATAAAGAGGTTTTCAAGAGAAACGTGTTTGAGATAGACAGATTCAATTGTATTTGTCTCTTTGAGAATGCCTATTACTTCAAAGCAAGGTCGATTGCCACCAAGGAAGACGTCGTCCTTTGAGATACACGAATTAAATTGGGAAGTTGATCCGTGCCTCGCTGTAGCACAAGCAACGAAGAGAGCTGACGATTGTGAAAAATGGCAGAGAAAGTCTGGGTCATCACATTCGGAAACGAAAAACACCCATGATGACGACGGATAATTAATAAATCACAAAAGAATGTTGAAGCATTTTATGTATTCTGTAGTTGAATTAGAATTAAAAGTTATTTAAGGAATTTTAAATACTTTTTTTTTAACTGTAAACGGTTACCTAAGTTGGAAATTAAATTTAATTTTATAAAAGCATTTAAATTACAAATGTCAATTTTTTAAAAGTACAGTAGAAACTTTATTGTGCTTAGGTGAATTAGAAATAAACGAATGTAATTATTTACTTTTATTTATAAATGAAACAAATTTCATTTTATTAACTCTAATTTATCACTATTAGCGATTTGAAATCGAAGTACTAGCTAATATATTCCACTTAAATTTGTCGTCGTAATTATTAATAAAGGAATAATTACAATAAAATGTTTGTATTTTGTGTATGTTGTTTATATCTACTTTTAAAAAATCAATACTTTCAACAAAATTATATTCTCATTAAATTGTATTTTCCTGCTTAGATAATTTTTTATTTATATAGGTATAAACTAGTAGTTTGTAATTTTTATATAATAAAATAGTATATTTATTTTAAACATACTGTATATAATAATTTTTATTAAATTTACATTTTCCTATTTTGGGTTCTAAAATAAAATTTATAAATATTTTAAATCACATAACTAACTCTTAAAACTGTATATAGATCTGTTTAGTTTGGTTAAAAGGAAAAAACAAGTTTTCTGAAGGTCACAATAAGCATCAGAATTGATTGTTGTGCCTCTTGGCATAAAATCCACTAACAAAGACCCTTTTCTGTCCCAAAAGACAGTTACCATGATATTTCGTGCTGAAATCGAATAACAGATCGTGAGAAGCGAAATTTAAATTTTATTGCAGAAACGAAATAACTCCAAAATTTAAAAAATAATTTCATATATTTTCTGTTTAAAAAAATAATAAATAATTAATGAATAATAAAAAATAACTTAAAATTTCTTCATATTTTATTAGTTTCTGTATTTTATTTGATAATCATATTAAATTTAAGTGAATTAAAAATCAGTTTTCTTATTTAAATTAGATAATAAACAAATTTAACTTGTAAAAATCCAATAAATTAAGTGATTTTTATGTATATTATTATGTTTATTCATATTTGTATGTTAGTATATTTTTAAAACGTCTATGAATTAAATTATTATACAATTGTCTTTTATCGAAAGATACACAATTAACTAATAAATATGATTTACATTTTAATTGTTATGTTATTTAAAAAAGAGAGAGAAAAATTAACAATATGCAACGTTTAAAGCGATATAAGTTATTCACCATTGAAGTGATATGATCCATCCATTCCTGTTTTAGTAGTGTCATTTCAAATTTAAGTGATTTTCGTAAGGAGATAAATTGTCTGTGAAAGACATTTGAAATACCCGAAGCAATGCCAGCATTCTTTATTTTCAATCTAAACTTTCAACAGAATAAATCAAGCGATTCATGATTTAAAATATCAAACTTTTAAACATAATAAATAATTTAACTATTGNTAACAAAGACCCTTTTCTGTCCCAAAAGACAGTTACCATGATATTTCGTGCTGAAATCGAATAACAGATCGTGAGAAGCGAAATTTAAATTTTATTGCAGAAACGAAATAACTCCAAAATTTAAAAAATAATTTCATATATTTTCTGTTTAAAAAAATAATAAATAATTAATGAATAATAAAAAATAACTTAAAATTTCTTCATATTTTATTAGTTTCTGTATTTTATTTGATAATCATATTAAATTTAAGTGAATTAAAAATCAGTTTTCTTATTTAAATTAGATAATAAACAAATTTAACTTGTAAAAATCCAATAAATTAAGTGATTTTTATGTATATTATTATGTTTATTCATATTTGTATGTTAGTATATTTTTAAAACGTCTATGAATTAAATTATTATACAATTGTCTTTTATCGAAAGATACACAATTAACTAATAAATATGATTTACATTTTAATTGTTATGTTATTTAAAAAAGAGAGAGAAAAATTAACAATATGCAACGTTTAAAGCGATATAAGTTATTCACCATTGAAGTGATATGATCCATCCATTCCTGTTTTAGTAGTGTCATTTCAAATTTAAGTGATTTTCGTAAGGAGATAAATTGTCTGTGAAAGACATTTGAAATACCCGAAGCAATGCCAGCATTCTTTATTTTCAATCTAAACTTTCAACAGAATAAATCAAGCGATTCATGATTTAAAATATCAAACTTTTAAACATAATAAATAATTTAACTATTGTTATCATTTTTAGCCAAAATAGAAAAGAAAATTTTTTAAATTTGTTTTAGATATTTTAATTTTTTGCAGTATTTAATTTTTTCTAGTATAAATTTAATGTAAATATATATTAATCATTCTAAAAATATAAAAAATACATTTTACAGATTTTTTATTTGTATATATTTGTAAATTATTTTACTGGTTTTGGATATTAAAACAATTTATTTTAATAATTAAATTTTATTTAAATTGCCATTAATTATCTTATAATGAAAGTAAAAGGATGCATCTAATTAAATACCTTGATTAACTGGTAATTAGTTAAATAAATTAATCTTATTATATAACTACACTATAATATAATTTATTATTGTCTTCTATAAAAATACTGTAAATATAAATACATATTTTATATTATAAATTTTTATTATTATAGAAAGCTGTTATAATCAGAGTTTTGATAGACATTGATTATCTCTAAATCAAAGTATGAGATATTTAATAAACTAGATCAGATTTATTATTAAATATATCTAAATTTATTTAAATGGATAAAATTCTACTTGATTCTAAAGGGTAAGATTCTAATTCAGTAATTTATTAAACTTGATGGAATTTTTAATAACTAACTTCGTCTATCTCTATTTGTTTACAAGAAAAAAGACGGTTCTATGTATTGATTTAATATAGTGTTGTTTCATTTTAATACTTTCTAGGTCATCTTGTTGATTTCGAAAAGTTCGAAACATGAATTTCTCATTATTATAATGAGACATTTCGAATTTTTTAAAAATACTTTTATTAATGGTTATGGTGTTGTACCTTGATGCTATTTACAAATGGAAATTTATCTTAATTTCAAAAAAAGATTAGCCATGTCAAATAAATTATACCATTATTAAATTTATATATGTATATATATTTTATAAAAAAATTTTTAAATGTTATATATAAATTTAAATTATTTTAAAAACATTTCCATTAAACTAGAGAAGCTTGAGTGTTATCTATCATACCATTTAAACTTAAAACTATTTAAACGTGGCATTAAAAATGATTAAATACGTACTATAAGTTAATTATTATTATAAGATAATAGAGTGTTTTCTGTATTAGAGAACTGATGATCATTTCTCTGGTTTCACATTTATATTATTATATCATTGCATTTAAATAAAAGAAGTTTAACAAATTTGTATATTTCGATCCTATAATAAGTGGCAAAAATTACTATTGATATTTTACTCGTTTACAAAATTACAATTTCGTTTCATTTGAATTTATTAAGTAAAATTTGTCTAAAACGCACTCTATAAACAGAAAATACCAATTGATACTGGCACGTTCCGTTTTAAGTAAGTTTTACTATACAAATTTATAATTTATAATAATTTAATATCTCATTTCAATTATGTATTACTTTCTAAATTATGAAATTATTACACTAAAATTTCTATAAAATTTAATATTCAATCAAAGTTAAATGGCATATTTTTATATTAGCAACTATAATCTTAATTTGGCTCTAACGTTGTTCCTGAATTAATTATCTTAATGAAATAGCCAATAACAAGTTGTACCTATGGTAAACATACTGAATATCAGTAATATATTTTTTATCTCTTCCTGAAAAGTTGTATATGGCATAAGATAACTTACCTAAATTATATAAATGATTGTTTAAGGAAGCTGACTGTTTTCTTTTTTCATAGATAAGTCATTCATAAGTTTTGAAAATATTATTTTTAACGGAGTTAAAGTGAAGGTTTAGAATAAATATCATGGTTTAACGCTACATATATTTATCTCTAGATATTTCGACTTAATTAACAGATAATTTTATTCTAACTAATCTAATTTTACATATGAAAACTTTAATTATTTTACCGTAATATTAATATTAATAAAACAAGTAACTTCATACAATATGTTTTATTTAAAAATAAACTTTTAAAATTAGAAAACTAACTGTATTTAAGTTAACCATATTAATCTTAGTCAAGTAAAATAAATATTATTATTACATATTAAATTTCTAGAAAGTTATATTTTTCAATTGTCATTACAGGGATTTATTGCGAAATTTGTTTCGCCTACTTCATGTATTTCATCAGATGTAATCTATATTTTTATATCATAAAAAATATAATAATAATAACAATAAAAAGAAAAGTTTATTACAGTCGAAAAACTCATTGTTTAATATCCTTNACTGTATATAGAAAAGTTTGAACATAACGTTATTAAAATGTAGAATTTTTCAATTTATAAAATTTTATTGAAATAATTTTACGTTTAATCTTTTATTATTTTAAAAATATTAAAATATATTTAGTTTTAACTTTTTTATTTTAATGAACACTTGATTGTAAGGAGAAATTGCTTCAATACTCTTGTGTCGGCGATTTCAATTAGTACTTTTGACACTCGATGTCATAGATCCTACTTTCGATTTTATTGATTCTGTCTCACTTATCCTTGAAAGTTCTTGTTTTCTTTTCTGAAATTACTTTTACGTCAAAATTCTTCCATTTATTTCGCAATTCTATTCTTCGAAAGCACAAACTTCACGTATAACATCCGACATAATTCGAGAAAATATAAATAGAAATTTATAAAAGTAAATACGTATTGAATACAATAATAAATTATAAAATGTAATTTACAATATTTCAGTAATAATGTGAATTATTTCAATATTTCAGTAATAATTTAGTTAATAAATACTGTATTTAATATACTGTACTACATTTTAATAAAAACATTCATAATCGTAATTATAATAAAAATTATATAGTAATTAGAGAAATACGAAAAATATCAAGAATTTCAATCATTTTATAGAAAGTAATTATTTTATTTTTTGTTTTCGTTAGAAACTAAAATCTATAGTTCCCATTCATAATTATTGATTAATTAATGAGCTACCTGCACTTCAAGGAAAATAAGGGACTACAATTACGCTTATTATGAGCCAGAGTCTTAAAAACACATTTGTGGTCTTCCGGCCCAATTTCTTTAAAGACATCATACAGATACAAATATAGAAGAAAAGTATTAGTAATGATCAGTGAGATAAGATTCCTAAGAAGGCGAAGCATAGGCATATTCAGAAGATCATGGCCGGGCATGCCTATGCTTTAATGCGTCCACGAGATCAAGCAATATGTAAAAGGGATAATATACTACACTCGAAGGTATGATAACATTTATGATATATTATGAAGATTTGAATCGGATTCAAACCAAGACTATTACTATGATAAGATAACACTTTATCAAGTAGCCATCTGGTTCACAAATTCATACTTAATTTCAAACTGAAAGACAAAATTAAATTCATAGTTTCCTGTTTGTTTTGAGACCGTTTATTTTTCGTTAAAGATTTTTGATGAAGTATCCTCTGTCAATGCTGATTTTCCTGGGAAAAATTCTTTCTACACTAACTTTGTTTTAATTAATTAAATTCAATAATAAAACAAAACTTCTCTACAATATTTAGTAGAGACTATATTATATTAATCAATAATTATTTTATAGTATGACGTATAAACTTTGTTTTCGTTTTATTATTTTTAATAATATCGAAATTAAATTACAAAAGTTTGATTCATTTATAACAACTGAACATTTGTAAAATTAAAAAAAGTAATTTCTCAAATTATTTTAATTTTTATGATCATTTGTAAAAATTTAATTAATTTTTCTATAATAATTTATTCTGTATTTCATTTATTTATTTTATACGTTAACGAAAAATAAAACAAATATAATATTACCACTATAATATTATTATGACAAATTATATTCTGTTAATTTTAATTTTTTTAATTTTAAATAATTATTTTTATGTTACATTACTTCAAATAAAATTTTTTATATACTGTATTATAAATTATTATTATAATTGAAGATTAAATGTATTAAATTTAAAATATAAAAATAATCTTAAATCATTGAATATTTTCAGAAATAATATTGAGAATACCAGCAAACATGTTCATGAATTCTATTATTTTTTTTTTGAGTGAAAGTTAATTAATTATATTAATTGTACATATAATTAATTGATTAATTTACTAATTTAATTAACTAACTAACTCATATTTATATATTCTATGATTTTTCTAAATTTAAAAGAATCTCTCCTTTAGAAAATTCATGTTTTTAGTTTCAATTTTTAACTTTTTTTATTAATAATATACAATTTAATGATAATAAAATATTTTATATTTCATGAAATATAACAAGATGGCCAATATTATTTATTAAATCTTATCGAATAATAATCAGATATCAAAGTAAAAGCTTGTTATTAGGAATAGAAAAGTTTTACAAATGAAATCTGAGAGACGATTTATGAATTGGCTAAAAACTCGCTGCATTGGAAGAATAGATATCACGAAAGAAAGAAAATTGGATTTTTGTCTGTACAGAATAAAATTCCAGGATTGTTTCCACCATTCAAATTTTTTTCATTAAAATTTTAAAGTTGTCCTCAACATAAATTTCTGGTGATCTTCAGAATTTAAACAATATTTCAATAAAGTTTTAATTTATGATTTACGAATTAGAAATAATATAATTATAATTACTAATATTTAATTAAAATAATTTGAATTATTTGTAATTTATGAAAGAAGAATAAAAATTTGCTTTTTTGTTTAGTAACGTATTTGCCCTTCTTCACTATTTGAGAGATATACTGAAACGTTAATAATTAATTTTATTATTTAAAATGTATATAAACTTTTAATACATAGAAGAGTTGTTTTTAAAATGGGTCATTTTAATTTTTTTAAGACAGCTCATTAATGTTTAAAGCTAAATGTACATCTTTAAAACGTCTTATGTTAATTAGCAGAATTTACTGTAAAAATATTGTATAATTATTTTATTACCTAAGGAAGTTTTATCTTGTATTACACTCAAGCAATTATAATAATAATTTTTTATATTTTATTTTATTCAAATATGGAATTTTCGTTAAAAAAATCTTCGACGTGCTTATATTATTAATTACGGTAGTTTAAATAAATCTCAATTTAAATTTTTTTAATAAAATGTGTATAAAATTTTAATTTTCAAATGCAGTATAAAAATTAAAAATTAGATGAATTTTAAAAATAAATTTTCTGTACTAACAATAAGAAAATGTAAAATAAACTCCGAGAAAGCTTTATATATAAACTTTAGGTTATATATAACTCAGTTAATCCTAAGTTATAATGAAGTATTTCAAACAGATCACAAGGTGCAAAGAGTAATTACATCGATTATAGATTTAAATTTTATTTTTTCCCTCTCTTGATATGGATATTTTTTAGCATTTATCAAATTATTCTAAATGTTATTTGAAAATTTTATTTAAAAGAAATACTTCAGATATTAAAATAAATTATGTTAGATGTGTGCCTTTTTCATAAAATTCTTTCCTATTTCTGTTTGAAGTTTTTTCTGTAAAAGACGAAGTTTATTATATTATGAAAATATAGAATAAAATGCGTATACGTAATTAAAAAAGAACTTTTATATTATCACGTTTCTAACTGAATTTTGTCAAGGAAATTGACAAAGTGAGTGTCAAATAATAAAACATAGTGTTTATAAATTATTGATAGTATTTAAGTCATATCCTCTATAAAAACCTGTTGATCGACGCAATATAGTGCAGATGTAATGCTATTAATCGATATAGTCTGCAAAGTTCTAGAATAAGTTTGCTACTACTGAAAATATAATATGCTTTATTTATTAATCTTACTTATCTATAATTCAAAAATTTATATTTGTTACCATTTCTCATTTGTTAGCAGTCTTCATTTATTAAAACCATATTTATTCAAGACAGTATTTATTATGTCTTTGCAATTCTGTATTATAAATATATCCTTCATTATTTATCTTGAGTTGTTTTTATATATTTAATCTTATTTTCTTTCTTTATTGATTCCTACAGGAAATGATTTGGAAAGAAGAAAATTGTATCTGTTCACAAAAGAATCAAACCTGGTCCCCTCTTACTATCAACCCAGTGTTCTTTATTTTAGCTGAATAGATTTATTTTACAAAAATAACCTGCATAATTATATATATATATAATTATGCAGGTTATTCTAAATTCTTATATATATAAGAATTTTTTTAAAATGAACAACATACAAAATAGAGGATATACTGTTAATTCTAAAATAATTCTTACCTGTTAGATATTTGAAACTAAAAATCAACGTTCAATATACATCATATAATTTCAAGCTATTATTTTAAATTAGGCATTTTTTTCACTTATAATTCAAATGTAAAATAAGAATTCTTAGATTTTATAAAAATGAAAACAAGCTGTTTCAGAAGGTTGAGCTGTAAATCTTTCAAATTGGCTCACGTTTAATGATAACAATTACTTTCCGAGTTTCATTCAAACAACAGATCAACTTTTAAATAATAAACATATTTTCAGGTTTTAATAGGACGGTATATAATATGCTTCTCACACTAATTTTTATACGCCAAAGGTTTTCTTTTCTTGTTAGTGTTTCGAATAAAATCTTACTCAGATGGAATAGAATAACTGCTAACGAAATACAGTATGTAGAATGTACGAGATATCATTATCGAGTAATTGTGAAATGTATAAAGTTTTAACAATTTCGTGTTCAGTCTAGCATCAGAATAAAGAGTTTGTATAGTATATATTAAATTAAATATATATTTCATATCATCGAATCGAATTTTAAATGAATGTTTTCGTTTAAAATTCGCGCAATCTTGTATTTTATCAGAAATAATTACTAATCAGAAGTTAATTTGAAAGTCATTACAACAATATGTAATGTAATTTTTAAATTTTTCATATGATGTGTGTGTGTGTGAATCCAATGCGTGTCAATCTGTTTATTGTTTTGGAATTATTGAAGTAAAAATATTTTTTAAAAAACTGTAAAACAATAACGTTAACGAATCAAGGAAAAAATCAAATTTCTGTAACTTTTTATATACTACAGTATATCTATATTAAAAAGAAAAGTTTAGAAAAACTTTGGTAATAGAATTAAAAAAAAAAATAGAATTTTAAAGATTGTTATAAATTAAAAGAAAGCAAAATTGCAGTTTTTAAAATAGATTTTATATTTATCCAGCTAGTAGATTTTATCTATCTTCATTCTGGAGTTTCAAAAATTTTTTAAACTTGGTATTTATATCATATGTTATTGTGCTTCCTTGTACTAAATATAAAAAATTCAACAAAGTTGCTTAACTGTCCAGGCAACATTTGGTGGCGCCATCTGTTATGACATTTCATTAAACAGTTTTTTATATTTTTAACTATTATAAAATGGCAAAAAGCTTAATTTTGAGGGCAGAGATGGGTTTTATAATAATAAAAAAAATGTAAATGCTAATAAAGAATAAAATTTTCATTAATCCTAACACCACTGGAGATACGCACGATCCCCTTTATCTCCTCAACCTTCAACCACTAGAATTTAATAGCATCAGTCCTCTTAATAAATAAACCTGCAAAATTTCAGATATTTCCGATAAAAAGCAAATGAGTTATTAAGCTTGAAAGAGGATAAACAAAATCATGCCAGCCACACACATTAACATCCATACATACAGAAATTACTATAAAATTTTTTGGTATTTCTCGACGTTTCAATACCCCTGAGTCCGAAAATGTACAAAATCTGACAGTAGTCGTTTCTGACCGATTGCCATATTTTTCCTCTGTTATATATAACAGCCGGGAAAGTAAAAATTAACTAGAATTATATTTTTGAATTTTTAAAAAATTTTCTAAATTTTATAGTTTATAATATTAACGTAATAAATATTTAAACGTTTATATAAGTGCTGTTTATTTAAAGGTAAATTATGCATTATATTTAGTTTATAAATGTAATTATATTAAATAAATTTATAATTATATTTATAAAATTTATTAATACATCCTTATTGATTATCATTTATAGCATTCTATGTTATGACGAAATTTTTTCTCAAAAAGTATTAAGTGATAATAAAATTGGAAACAGCTAAACATTTATGTATAAATATCAGAAAATTATAATAAGAAAAACTAGTAATACTAACAACAACAGTCATAACAGCAATATTAACTACAAGATTAACAATAAGAACAAAATCATTAGCAACAAAAGAATGATTTCCCGTTTAAAATTTCAAGACATTCCTGTATTATTTAATATAAACTTTTCTGTCTTATTGATTAAAATACTAATTCTATTGATTCAATAAATTCTAGATAAACAACGAATACTTATTACAAAGCTCCTTTTAATTTAAAATATTTCTAAATATCAGTTCTTAATATTACATGTACTTTTAAGAATATTATAAATTTAATAATACAATTGATTTACTCATTTAATCTTCTAATCTTTCATAAAGAAAATTTTCTAATAACAAGGAATTATAAGAATTTTCATATTTAAATAAAGATTAATGTGATCTCGGCATAACTAATGACAAAATTTAAATACTGTATTTCAAAAATATATAAAATAAAATTTCTGAAATTTTCAAATGAGAAACTTCTAGGTATTTTATATTAGTTTTTAGTTGTGTATAATAAATCAAAAATTTATACATTCTTAATAGATTATTTTAAAATTATTTAGTTTATAATTGAAATAATTGAATTCATAAAAATGTCATTTTAAAAAAATAATTTGATAAATAATACAAAAAAAATTTATAAAATATTCAACTTTTTGTATTTGTTACAATATTCAAACACCTATTTAAACAGATTCATAAATGATGAAGAATAAATGTTAAAGAGATTCATCGATTCAAAAATTAGTCTCAAGAAATAATTTTAACAGATAAGATTAAAAGTAGGTATTTAAATCAAAAAAAGTGTAGATAGTTGCCATAGTAAATGTAAGAATATATATTATTAAAAGATCGACTGTTAAGATATCAATACATTCAAAGTTAATTCTCTATCCTCTGAGAAATTTTCTGATATATATAACTTATTTTTTTCTTTGTAAATAAGTCTATATGATTTTTTGTTTATGATATTCTATTTAAATACAGTAGGCCCC
>NW_019385745.1:997595-1003085 GCF_000671375.1 Centruroides sculpturatus | reverse complement strand
TAATTTATATATAATTAATATATAATTATATGTACAGTACCTAATTTATATATAATTTATATATAATACTGTACAGACGATAGTAAACTCAATTTACCCGCCTAAACTCTCCGTAGCGTGGCGCTGGACGGCGGAAAGTAGTTTGACTGCTCGTCCACTATTGGTCCAGATTCGACCAATCCTGTCGCGACACGAGTCGGCGACGACGTTTTACGAGTCCCTTTTAGCGTCTTTATACGAATACTGTCGCAATTTTTTCGCCACGTTATAGGAATCTCAATTATAGGAACCCGCGTTATAGGGGGTTTACTGTACCACATATTTCTGAAATAATTCGACTCCATACTTAGATGTAATTGTATAAACTGCATTTCACTCATATTTTATCATTTATTGTTTAAAATATTTAGTATTTATTGAGGAAATAATTTAGTAATATAATCATTTGTTTTATATAAATATATTATTAAGTATTTTATATACAGTATTTATATATTTTTACCTCAATTAAATGTTAAATAGTAGCTTGAACCTAAAAAAAATAACCAAACATATTATTATTATTTTATATTTTCCATCTTTAGAAATGTACTTGATATTAATTATTTTCCTATTAAAATTATAAATTTGTTATTCCTTTTTCTTATTACATCTTACTAAATTTTACTTAAATTTATGGGTTTTTCTTTTAATATACTTTTTTTCCCTCTTTCTTTTAGTTTTGTTTTGTTTGTTTATTTTTTATTGTCAATGCTACCTGTTCTCAGCGAGTTTCCAATCATTAACAAATATCTTCTTTATTCTTAATTTTCTAAAAGAATTAGTTATTTAATCAGGAATAAGCAAGAGTTTTTCTTGCTTATTCCTGATTAAATGACTAATTCGTAATATATGATATTGTTCGCAGCAGATTTTTATTATAATTTATAATAATTTAATATCTCATTTCAATTATGTATTACTTTCTAAATTATGAAATTATTACACTAAAATTTCTATAAAATTTAATATTCAATCAAAGTTAAATGGCATATTTTTATATTAGCAACTATAATCTTAATTTGGCTCTAACGTTGTTCCTGAATTAATTATCTTAATGAAATAGCCAATAACAAGTTGTACCTATGGTAAACATACTGAATATCAGTAATATATTTTTTATCTCTTCCTGAAAAGTTGTATATGGCATAAGATAACTTACCTAAATTATATAAATGATTGTTTAAGGAAGCTGACTGTTTTCTTTTTTCATAGATAAGTCATTCATAAGTTTTGAAAATATTATTTTTAACGGAGTTAAAGTGAAGGTTTAGAATAAATATCATGGTTTAACGCTACATATATTTATCTCTAGATATTTCGACTTAATTAACAGATAATTTTATTCTAACTAATCTAATTTTACATATGAAAACTTTAATTATTTTACCGTAATATTAATATTAATAAAACAAGTAACTTCATACAATATGTTTTATTTAAAAATAAACTTTTAAAATTAGAAAACTAACTGTATTTAAGTTAACCATATTAATCTTAGTCAAGTAAAATAAATATTATTATTACATATTAAATTTCTAGAAAGTTATATTTTTCAATTGTCATTACAGGGATTTATTGCGAAATTTGTTTCGCCTACTTCATGTATTTCATCAGATGTAATCTATATTTTTATATCATAAAAAATATAATAATAATAACAATAAAAAGAAAAGTTTATTACAGTCGAAAAACTCATTGTTTAATATCCTTTCAGATTTATTTCAACAAAAACTTCGTAATCAGTTTTACGTTCTTGAAAGAGGCAAAGATTCTCCTCTATAATTGATTACATTGTCCAAAAAGGCTGTGTTAGTTCATTGAAGCGGGACATCTAACCAAGAAACCGCTAAGGGAATCATTCCAAAACAGTAGAAGAAAAAATTAATTTCCTTTTTTTTCTAGAAATAGTTACGGATCTTTTGACATCTGTAACTATAAGCTCGGAAGATTATAGAATATCAGAAATAAATATGTTTTCCAATATCTTGCGCCAGATTTTAAGTACAATTCCTAATCTTTAAAGTAAAAAATTTAAGAAGTTGAATTGTAACTGGAAAAATTTCTTATAAAAATATTTAATAAAGATACAGATCGTTTAACTATATTTATTTTTATGTTTGAAAACTACAATTTTATAATAAAGTTAAAAATAGAACAATTTGAAATACAAAATTTCGCAGGTATTTAAATTCAGTTATAATTATTAATTAGAATTTAAAATAAATTATGAAATACTTTATGATTCCAATATCAGGAAAATGATTGTTCATTATAAGATTATTAACTTACAGTATATTTGGGAATAGGAGATATAAGTTAAATCGCGATAATTCCATATTAATTAACAGTCAATCACTTTATTATTATTTATTTCAATTTTTCGAAATGTCAATTATTAAATGCATATTATTACTCTGTCGTTGAGTAGTAAAGGATGTTTTATTCGCTAAAATATTTATGACCTGCTTGGAAGGATTTGTTCGAATAATTCACAGAATAATTAAATCTTTGATGAAAGTGTCAGACACACGGGTAATGGCTAGTAACTAGATAAAATATGGTTATTTCAAAATTCTCTATCGTTGTTGATTGAGAATAGCAATTGATTTGTAAATCCAAGTTATAGCTGTCGAGGGAACCTAACATTATTCTAACGTTTGAAAATGAGGAAGATCGCAATGAAAATTGAATGTCTTAGCAAACTGGGAATAAAATGGCATTCGGAAATTTTGGAGTAGCTTGTGGTAAAAA
Source organism: Centruroides sculpturatus (assembly GCF_000671375.1). Classification (NCBI taxonomy): domain Eukaryota; kingdom Metazoa; phylum Arthropoda; class Arachnida; order Scorpiones; family Buthidae; genus Centruroides; species Centruroides sculpturatus. Next base: position 1,000,292 of record NW_019385745.1, on the reverse strand, counting down.
GAACAGCAGAACTATTTCATCCGATATCCATATAACTTGTATCCATTCAGTTTTACAATGTATGATGCTTCGGTATTAAGCGGTAGTAAAAGATGCTTTTAAGGTCCTCCCGAGATTTGATATCTACACAATTCTTTTCCATTTTAGCATTATAGGATAGTTTATTTCTCCAAGCATTAATTTGATACTTTTTGGAGTACATAAAATATTGATTTTTCAACTTTTTCCATATTAATAAGTTGAATACAACTTATTTATTTTCTATTGCAAAACTCTTAAATTGGAAATTACCAATAAAAAATGATTAAAATGTTTTATTCATTTAGAAAATATAATTAAAGATAAAAATAATATTTAATAGTCTATAAAAATATAGTCTATTATTTTTTTATTGATTTCTAAATTAATTTAGGTAATTCTATGACATATTTTAAGTATTTCTCTTTATAAATAAAGTAATAAATGTGAACAGATAAAATATTTATTTCGATTAAAGGTATATACATTTTAAGCTTTCGAATTAAATTACGGTCTTAATTATTTTTTTAAATTTATGTTATACATCTATTCTTACAAAGTAATTTTATTAAGTTATCTAAATTATTCAGAATTGAAATAGTTATTTTTAGAATAAAAAACTAAAATAGTTGCACTTGTAATAAATTATAAATGTCTCTAATAATTGCAACATTTAGAAGAAATTTATTAATTATACATAAAAAGCTTTTAATTTAATAAACTTTTAAAGAGTATTACATGAATTAAAGATTGAAGCTTTTATACAGAAATTATTTTTTAAAATTCGCTTCTATTCTAGTCATTTTTTATTCATTTGTTTAGAAGTGTTTAAACTATCTTAAAAATTTCAAATTTGTAGAACAATAAAATTATTTTTTTGCAAAATTAATAATAAATAACTTTAATTACAGAGTAAAGTTTATCATGTTCTATTATCTAATAAACTATTCTTGTATAATTAACGTAGTTTTACTAATTTCTAAAGTAAATTTTTAATTAAAACATTTAAAATTTAAAAATTCAATAATGTTAAAATATTCTATTATGATATAGGGCTTAAAAATCGCTGAATAAATTACAGAAACTCATTAAAAAATGCTTGTAATTTATTTTAATTTTATTACAAAATTATTTTTTTCTTGTTTTCAAAATATTTTACGTGCTAATAACTGAAAAAATATATTTAAAAAATACTAATTTGCAAAAATTTCAAGCTTATGTTAAAAACTTATCTTCAAAAAATAAGAAACAAAAATATATTTATGACATTTGATTGATTACTAATTGGCAAAGGATTATATCTCGACTTTTTAAAAAATTTAAATAGTTTTTACATTGATATCTTTGTAAGATATTTCTTTAAAATGCTTATAGCTTTTTACATATTCTCATAAAAATATCGGAAAAAATGTATTAAAGTTTGTTATTACTCTAATTTAAGATCCATAATAAGGTGTAAAAACGTATCAACAGATAAATTTAAAATAAAACAAATATATATTTTTTATATTTTATTTTATTATTAGTTAGAAACGTCAAATTAATTGTCAATTTTATTACATTCAAACTTTCTCAAACTCTAAATTAAAAAAAATATCACTTCTGTCAAATAATGTAATACGTAATAATTTTTCTTCGAATCTTTAGACCGAATGATTATTGTGTATATATTTTAAAGTTTTATTTGATATATTTTTATTTAAAATTATAATAAATGTTTTCGATCAATGGTAATTGAAAATTTTCTTCTACTTTTACAATTATTATAAAAAATTTTATAAATATTAAAAACTGTTTAAAAAACGAGCATAATGAATAAGTTCGAGTTTAATAATAAATTTATATGCTTATAAAAAGAATAATCATCTGAAAATAATGTAAAGATAAATATTGAAAAAGTCAATATTCCAATTCCGATCCAACTTTAGTAGATAATCAGGGATACTCTCTTATTTTGGAAACTCAAAACAATATAACAAAAAGTAATATTCCATTTCAACTCTATTGAACAAATAAGAATTGTAATAATAGTCATTTTTGATGTAAAATAATTTTTATGGATCCTATTATCCAGAGTATACAAAATAACAATTATAACAAAAATGAATTAGAGAAATTAAAATTTTCTCTAACAATAAATGTAATAAATCCATAAATTGGCTTTTTTGATACAGAATAATTTTTATAGATCCTATTATCCAGAGTATACAAAATAACAATTATAAAAAAAATGAATTAGAGAAATTAAAATTTTCTCTAACAATAAATGTAATAAATCCATAAATTGGCTTTTTTGATACAGTATTTCCAAATGATCTAATTTTAAATCTTTTTTATCATAATTAAGCATATCTAAACTAAATTTCCTATTCCGAGATTAAAGAATATAGGGGAGATCGGGGCAAGATCGGCATGTTAAGCTTTACTTAAATTTTGTGTAATAAATACTGCTATAAACTGAAAAAAAAGCTTTGCATATTGTCTACTGGAATGTTACCTTACTATAGAACTGGTTAAAATCAGTTTGGAAATAAAAATAATTAAAATAATTACAACTTTACAAGAAGAGAGAAATTGACGAAGTTGCCCCGGGTATAGGGGCAAGATCGGCAACTTCTCTCTTTTTGTAAAGTTGTAATTATTTTAATTATTTTTATTAAAGTTGCCCCTGGTATAGGG
>NW_019385745.1:974592-997245 GCF_000671375.1 Centruroides sculpturatus | reverse complement strand
CGACATTGCCATTGCTCAACATTGTTTTCGTCGCGGAACAGCTCAGCAAAGAGCGGCCGATTTCTAACAACTTATTTTTCTGTGAAAACTTCGTAGAACTTCGGAGACATCATTAATATAAATAATTTTAATCGCCGTTGAATAAGAAATGTTTCTTTCACAAGAAATGTATAAAATTACAGTACTGTATTAGACTTACGGTACCTAATTTACATACTGACAGACGATAGTTAGCGTAAAAATCTCCGTAGCGTGGCGCCACGCTAGACGGCGGAAATTATATATTTAATTATAACAAAGTTACAATAAGTTAATATATAATTATATATACAGTACCTAATTTATATATAATTAATATATAATTATATGTACAGTACCTAATTTATATATAATTTATATAATACTGTCCAGACGATAGAAATCTCTCCGTAGCGTGGCGCTACGGACGGCGGGAAAGTAGTTCGGCTTCCCGATGACGTTTGAGGTGTTTATAGGGAACTTTTACTATTTTTTACGGATACCGGTAGCAATTTTTTCGTAGTTTTATAGGAATCGTAACTATAGGGACCGTAATTATAGGGGGGTCGACTGTAATAATGTTTAATTATTTATCAATGGCTAATTCATTCTATAATGTTAATTTGAGGTTAACTTTAATAATATACAAAATCACTTAATTTTAATTTTTAAATACAGTACCTGAACCAGAACCTGATGTAGTTGTATCTATCATCATATCTTTCAATGAATAACCAGGTCCTAGAATAGTATGATTTATTTCAGAAGCAATTTCTACATCTGCCCTGTATCGATGTAATCGTTGTTTCCTTTGCCATATTGACATACCCAACATAAAAAATATGCAAACTAAACAAATTGGCCCAGCAATGACAAATGCCAATTCTGTATTTCCTAAATATGGATTCCAATGACTAACACTGTTTTCTGTAGAATTGAAAAAAAATTTTTTAGTTAATTTAATTTAATATATATAATTATTTTCTGAAATTGAAGAAAAAGTTCATTTCACTCTTCTACTGTTTTCTCATTTTCTTTTATTCTTAATATCGTTAAATTTTAATATCTTTTCTTGAGTCCGATGTTTTATAAAATGTAACGAAGTGACATCTGGATAGAATAATAAATTGCAAACGGTAGATTCTTTCTCACAGTTAGAACTTGACATCTTTATTAAATTCAATATGAAGAACTCATTGTTTCCATACTTCTAAATAATTATAATATTTCGTATTAACAATTCAAGATAATAATCCATAAATTTCCAAACTTGTTTATTTCTAATGTTATATTGCTTAAAAACTTGATTATTTGTTTTAAAATTAACATAATTATTTTTTAATATTTTAATGTAAAAAAAATTATTAAACTTTCTTCCTTTATAAGGAATTAAATGTTATTTTGAATGTTTAAAATTTGAATAAAATTTTAAGAAACATCAAATTAAAATAATTAAGATGTTAAGTTTTAATTTTAAATGTTAATAATTTTTTTATTTAAAGAAAAATTAAAATGTTAATTTTTAATATTTTTTTCTAAATAAAAGATCTATTTACTACAAATTACATTAAATTCCGAGTTCTCTGTTTTGATTAGTGATATTTAATTAGTTATTAATTAGTTTACAGTCGACCCCCCTATAAGATAGAGATACGTTCCATTCTCTAGGAATCCGCTTTCTTACGAATCCTTCCAATCACAACCCGACACGTGTCAAGTTTACGGACTACGGCTGTTTGAAAGATTTTCTTCCATAAAATTAATCGATTCTAGACTAATCCGACTCAACATTTCCAAAATACGTATATATTTTTTGGGAATAATCCGTATAAACTACGCTATAAACAAAAAATTGTAGGATTACTTACCGAGTGTCACCATTCGACATTGCCATTGCTCAACATTGTTTTCGTCGCGGAACAGCTCAGCAAAGAGCGGCCGATTTCTAACAACTTATTTTTCTGTGAAAACTTCGTAGAACTTCGGAGACATCATTAATATAAATAATTTTAATCGCCGTTGAATAAGAAATGTTTCTTTCACAAGAAATGTATAAAATTACAGTACTGTATTAGACTTACGGTACCTAATTTACATACTGACAGACGATAGTTAGCGTAAAAATCTCCGTAGCGTGGCGCCACGCTAGACGGCGGAAATTATATATTTAATTATAACAAAGTTACAATAAGTTAATATATAATTATATATACAGTACCTAATTTATATATAATTAATATATAATTATATGTACAGTACCTAATTTATATATAATTTATATAATACTGTCCAGACGATAGAAATCTCTCCGTAGCGTGGCGCTACGGACGGCGGGAAAGTAGTTCGGCTTCCCGATGACGTTTGAGGTGTTTATAGGGAACTTTTACTATTTTTTACGGATACCGGTAGCAATTTTTTCGTAGTTTTATAGGAATCGTAACTATAGGGACCGTAATTATAGGGGGGTCGACTGTAATAATGTTTAATTATTTATCAATGGCTAATTCATTCTATAATGTTAATTTGAGGTTAACTTTAATAATATACAAAATCACTTAATTTTAATTTTTAAATACAGTAACAATGAAAATTTATTTTCCAATTTTTTTAAATCTGTACTTTTATGAAAATTTTATAATTTATGTTATTCAAAACGGTTTATTGTAATTAAATATATGAACACTTTTACTTTATGTTTTCATTGAAATCATTTTTATCTTGTAAATTTAGAAATACTGTGTAAAGAAAATTTGTAAGTTAACTGAATGACAAAATAGAGTCGGTACATAGAAGACATACCGGATATTATCTTCTAACGCAGAGAGAATGTAATCTGGAGAGTGAGGATAGTTCCTTAATGCTCATGATATAATTACACAAAATTTATCAGATTTAGTATGTTTTAACGACATGGGAAAAGTTTAATCGCTAAGTGAGATGTAATTGCTGTCTTGAGATATGATTGGTCTGAACTTGAGATACATTTTAGCAAGTGAGTAACTGTTAATGTTTTAAAGAATGATTTCTATTTAAATAATTTAAAGTTCATAAAATTTTTTCACAGATCTATTTAAATATATAATATTTAATTTTGTTATTTTTCAGTAAAATAAACTTTAAATGTGAGCAAAATGCATACAGAGAGATATTGAAATTGCCTTTATCATTTTCACATTTTTTAATACAGAAAAGTTTTTAATTTATCTATACACATTATTTAATATATTATGTTCGTCTATATTATATTATTTAACAATTCATTAAATATCTCATAAGCAAACGTATTATATTTCGAATAGCTGTTATACACCATCAGCTTTTAGTAGGTTAAACATCTAATAGCTGAGCTTTTATTATCTAGTAGACTACAGAAGCTGATTTATCTTATTGCTACGAACTTTGTTGATTTATAATATAACAATGAAACATGATTTGATATTTGTTTTTCTTAATTTGACATTTACTATCAATTATCAATTTCAAATTTAAAAAATAATGTAAAATTAGGAAACACTTATCTGAATCAGATATTCACAAATGTCCTAATTCACGATTCAAAAATACTAATTATAAGCAAATTAAATTAATTTCTAATCAAATATTACAGCTAGAGTATTTCTATTTATTAATAAAATAGATTTAAATACATAAACCATAGTAAATTAAAATAATTCTGTTAAATTAAATTTTAAATCGTTACCGATTAAATTTTCGTGTGTATGGCTCAAAAGTCGGTTAACATTGTAAAAACTAACGTTTTGTCTTATTAAAATACTTTATTACTTAAACCTTACTAAAATTGTTCATAATGAAATATTTCATTTGAAATACAACGCTTTAACAAATATACTTTACGATTGATATGCTAATGTATGTGTGCTCGCAATATCAAAACAAAACACAGTTAACTAACTTTTTGGCCACCATGTATTCTGAAGCCACAATTTACAATTTTTCTTTTTATTTGATCTGACGATAAAACATTATTTGCTAATTATTTATTTGTAATCTTGCCATTACAATTTATCGAAGTTATTAAAATATTCATGGTGAATTGACAAGACTTGCGTTTTATTTAATAACCAGAAATTTGTAATATTGCAATATGCCGTTTATTTAACTGTTGAATGTTAAATTCAATAGTTTATTTACATCTAGAATTCCAGTAATTCGTCATTTCATTTTAATAACTTATCAATTATTAATCAAATTGTTTATTAGTAATAAGGTTAAATTACTATTAAAGGGAGAATATAATTGTTACATTGTTATACAGTATTTAAACATTAGAATATTTTTACTGTCAAAAAATAAACAATATAATTTTATATAATTAGATTACATAATAGTATTAATAGGCTAAATCAACATAGTATAGTATACATAGAAACATAGTATAATAATAGGCTAAATGAACGTGATTTTTATTCATTATTTTCCTTTCGGTCTTTAACAATATGTTTAAAAGAGTTATTTATAATCCTTCCAACATAGTTTGGCATTTGTCAAATCACACTAATCCACATTTAAATCATTCATAGGGGAGAAAGGGGTACTCAATACTTCAGGGCTGAAATAAACAATTAACTACAATCAATTAAGCAGTCTCTCCCTAAAACTGTTTGAAAAGTAGTTTAGTCCTGTTTGACAACTGCAAACTTATGTTGGAAGAACTGTAAGCTATACAATTGAAATATTGACAAGTCATTCAATTTCAGTTGATAGTCTTGAGATAGAATTAACTGTAGTATTTCAAAAATTTTATTGATGTGACACACCTTTGAAAATTTTCCAGTCTTTTAGGAGATGAATAACAGAGAATTCTTTTGAAATGCACCAATCGCGGTGATCTGTTGAAAAGGCAATATACAATGGGCTTCATTTTAATTAATCCACTGGAATAACTCGGAAAATACTCATCCTAAGAAAAAAAATCATTGAATCAAAAATGCTGCAAGGGGACCACAAGATGGGGATAACGGCTTTATCGTAGATGGCGCTACAATCGGTTAAAAGTTGTCAATTTCATTTTCTTAAATGATATCCCTCATTTTTTATTGTATGTTATAATTGTACGTCAAAAACGAACAAACTTTAATTTGAAACATTTTCGAAAGATGCACTTGGCATAAGCTATGAGTGTTTGAACTTACGTGGCCGTTACATTGCCTGCCCATGCATCTGTGGATATCTGTGAAGTTCATTGGTAAAAAGAACAAAAATGATTTTAAAAAAATTACTTAGATGGATTACAGTTAGATGGCACGGGATCCCATTATACACGAATTTCAGCATTTATTAAATAAGCAATTTAATGAAAAATTAATTGGACGTCGTGGACCAGTACAATAGCCGAATCGCCGAACTCGGCTTTTCCTGACTTTTATTTGTGGGAGTATTTAAAGAATGTTGTCTACGAACAGGAATCATGATGATTTTTTATCATCTTTCTTTCTTTTTTCAATGAACTTCATACATATCCAGAGATGCACAGGCACGCGGTGTGGCGGCCCATAAAAGTTCAAACGCTTATAATTTCTGATAAGTGCATCTTTCCAAAAAAATGTTTCAGATGGATATTTTATGTAGAATGTAATATTCAGTAAAAAATGGAGATTTTTATTTAAGAAAATAAAGTTTATTCGTTTTTATCATGCTCCACTATAGTAGTGAAGTGCTTATGTTAGGACTTTTGTGTTTCTGTCAGACATTCCATTCAAAGGGAACTGAACATTTTTGTTTATGGTCATTGTAAGCTATAGTAAAAACTACGTGGTTCCTCTGGAATCTATAAGCCACATCCCTTACTGTATATTCAGTGAAAAATTCTTCTGAAGAACTACTTAATACCAAGAATTTATAAAATTTATTTTAAACAAAATTAATATTTGATTCGCTTTTGTGGAGCGTGCTCTCAGATAGGCTTGACCAACATTGTTTATCGATTGTAGCGCTATCTACGATAAGGGCGGTCGCCCCATTTTGTGCCCTCTTGAAGTCTAACATTTTTGATTCAATGATTTTTTTCGTAGTTTCGAGTTATTCGAGTGGATTGATTAAAATTGATCATCTTGTATACATTGTTTACAAATAGTGAGAATTTACTAATTTTAATTGTATTAAAAGCCTTTTTATATTTATTCCTCTGTTCAGTGCATTTGGATCTTTTAAAAATATTTTATTCCCATAGATGAAAGAAAAGGACTTTAATAATTTAATTATAAAGCATTATTGATAAAATTTCCTCCTTAATAAATTTTTATAAGTAATCATTTTAATGTTCCTTTTTCGACGTTTAAAATTTATTAAGCTAACTTATCAAAGAATATTTATATACAGTATGCAAATGCAAATTTGCAAAACTAAACTGCAAAACTAAAAAATGCAAAACAAAAAACATATTTACTAATTTATAGGCCTATATTTTAATAATAAACTGAATACAGTGTATCAACTTTTGTAATTAAACTTGTGTTATTATCTCACAATATTTATGTCAAGTATAGTAATCATGAGGTGAATTGACAAGACTTGCGTTTTATTTAATAACCAGAAATTTGTAATATTGCAATATGCCGTTTATTTAACTGTTGAATGTTAAATTCAATAGTTTATTTACATCTAGAATTCCAGTAATTCGTCATTTCATTTTAATAACTTATCAATTATTAATCAAATTGTTTATTANTGAATTTTAAGGCGGCCATCATTAAACTAGTTAGACTATCATAATTAATTAAAATTTCCATAAAGAATTTGTAAAAAATTGTATTTAATTAGAATTAATAAAAATTAATTATCTTTTTATTAAATAATTGTTAATTTATAACATGGAAAGAACTTTTGTAATTAAACTTGTGTTATTATCTCACAATATTTATGTCAAGTATAGTAATCATGAAATAATTATCAAATTTTTTATATTTATTTTTAAATGGTTGCTTAGTTTACCCTTTTAATTATTTGATTGAATAATCTCAGTGTAAAGTATTGACCTTTTAGCAGAGAGGGAACAAAAGAAGCGCGACCTTGTCAATTGGAGCCACGTGCGGTCGGGTAATACCACTTGTAAGGTATTGACATGTAAACAGACAGAAAACAAAGGAAGCGCCGGCTTTGTCAATTGGACCCACCTGTAGTCAGACGTTAGAGCATTTGCCATATGGTAAACAAACGAACGTAAACAAGTGGCGGACGTTTGTGTAATCTCCACTCTCGTCGGATGACGGCGGACCCGAGTGTAAGCTGTTCGGGCAAGAAGGGATTGTAATTGGTCGGAAGTCCCCGTTCCAAAAATCCTTAAATTGCGGGGCGAACGAGAGAGGAAGAGAGAAGGGCAAGAGACTGGTACACGGTGGTCTCGGGCACTTGGAAGGCCCGCTGAGCGTAGAGAGAGTGTTCTCCTCTGTTAATCATCTCAGGGACGGGTTAGTGCAGAGACCGGACCGACCGTGCAGTTGAGCCAACTCCACGAGCTGACTGAGGCCTCTTCAAAGTTTAAAAGTTTCCAGAAACCAAGCTAGTATGTAAGTCACCACGCATTGTTATATTGTATATGTATATACTATGTTTTGGAACTTGTACCTTCTACATATAGAATCTGTAAATAAACTGTAATTATTATCAATTTGAGTGTGGAGGTGTGCTTTCCATCGAACCTGGATCACTACATCGAATCGTGACACATACGGAAACCAACTCAACGAGACGGAGTTGGGAAAGAATATCACTAAGATCTTCACTATCAGGAATAAAGTTAAATTCACTTTGCAAGAAAAGTTGAAATAAAATTTTTAAATCGTATTCCTTGAAAATTTTTATCATTAATATAATTTCGGTTCAGTTCGGCATTCGGCTAAAGAATGTCATTAAAGACCTTATCAATAGATACTGAAAGTTTTGTTAATTTAGCAATTCTTAATTTTTATTATAATCTAAAAGTCGATAAAATAATATGGTTATTAAGTTGTAATAGGTAAAATAAATGGATGAGTAAACCAATGAATACACCATTATAAACAAATGAGCAATTTGTTTGTTTATCTGTTTATAATTCTACAAATGATGATTATAATTAAAAGCCTTCAGGATACTAATTAAATTAACTATTACAGAATTTATTAGTTATTGTTTGTTAAAATTAATATTAAATATGCGTAATTATTTAACCCTAACTTCATACAAAAGACGTAATGTAGATGTGGGGATTGTTCGCCATATAAGGACAGCTAATCGAAGGAGGGGCATTGTTAGTAATTTGATGTATAATAAAATATATACTGTATAACATGATATTTTAAGTATATTTAATGTCGTCAGTAAAATAACACAAAATCCTTCATTTAATATACAGTACAAACAATTGAATATGTTGAATGACTATAAAAGAATTAAAAGATTACTGCAAAATTTGGAAAGTGTTATTAATTCTACAAAGAAAATCGCAGATATTTGGATATAAAACAAGTTTTTCCAGATATTCGAAAAAGAAAAAATTGTTTCATTATGAAGCAAATGATGAAACTAACTAGTGCAAAAGAATTTTTAAATACATTTCGTTTTGAGATATTACACAGTGATCGATCATTTCCAATTAAAAGGTGAACGCATTGAAATAATAGAATGGAGTAGAAAGATATCTTAAAACATTGCAGTTGAAATTAAGCAACGATAAAAATCCAAATGATCGTGATATTGATGAAAATGCATTTTTCGAAGAATCCAAAACTTAACAATATTTCATTAAGAAAAAACAAAGATATAACCCATCACGATTTATGGACATTTTTATACGAGAACAATTTATTTGTTACGTTTCGGAATATTTCAGTTGTTTTCAGAGTTTATCTAACACTACCTGTATCAGTGGCTTCGGGAAAAAAGTTTCTCAAAATTCAAAATAATTACAAATTATTTACGATCACTCAAAGTCCAAGAAGGTTTAAGAAATTTGTGTATAATATCTATAGAAAACGATATTATAGATAGTTTAGACTTGGGTGAATTAAGAATTTTGTGACATTATACGCATAAAGGTAAGAATTTTATCATTTTATAAAAAATAAGATGTCATTAATGATATGATTGTATTTATAAATTTTTGAATTTCATATGTAGGCCTAAATATGATGCAAAATTATTTTGCTATTATCTACATATGTGATTTTTTTTGTTTTGTTTTGTGTAATTATTACTCTTGTACCTATTATTGAAATAAATACACACTATAATTATTAAAATTATAATATATATTTAAATACTTTTCAAACTACTTTCATTGGCACTCAAAGGACGGTGTTTTAAAATTTGCACAAAAACAGCTAATATGTAGCCCTGGACATGTTTCTTTTTTATCCAACTAAATTTATGACTATTTCCTCCCGTTCTTTTTCCTTTGTAGCTGGATAAATAAAAATTATTTTCTTTATATGAAGCTATCAGCTCCCTCAAAATATTTTATTCTATATTATAGTACTTTATAAACTATATTTTTTCATTAAATTTTTTCTATTAGCAAAAACGAGTAAGTTATTAATTGATTTATTTAAAGAAAACCCTTGAACTAAACTAGTTTCCTTGAGTTTTAAGCTTTGTTCTTAAATTTATATTTAATAAATCTTTGTAATATATTTTATTAAAACTTTTGCAAATCACTGAAATTTTATTAAGAATAAAATTCCAAATAATAAAAATTCAGATATTTAACAATAAAAAATGTGTAAAATGCTTTTTTTTTTAATTTTTAAAAATACTTTTCCACTATCCACCTATTTATAATTGATGTAAAATTAGTAGATTCAAAGACTGTCTTAAATATTACATGTAGTTATAGCATCAAATAATAATTATCTTTAAGAATCTAATCACATCTATGAGATATGCAATTATTGAAATGTACTGAATTAAAATGATATAAATTATATTTAATGAATTTTAAGGCGGCCATCATTAAACTAGTTAGACTATCATAATTAATTAAAATTTCCATAAAGAATTTGTAAAAAATTGTATTTAATTAGAATTAATAAAAATTAATTATCTTTTTATTAAATAATTGTTAATTTATAACATGGAAAGAAGAAATTTATTTTAGAAATTCGTTTAATTCATACAATCTGATTAAAGAAGTTTCAATATTAAAAACACCAATGAAAGATAAAATTAACAGAAAAAAATTTAAATTCAATGTATTGAACAAATGCCAATTTATCATCTCTTGGTCCTTTAAAATTCAACGAATTCAACTCCAAGTGTATATCTAAATATTTTAATCTTATTATAGCTCATCTAATCAATATTGCATTATCGTAAATATGAAATCCTGATTATACGCAAAATTGCATTTCTAGCGTCATTCATATTAAGTAACTACAATATATGAAATATGGCAGTATAAAATTATAAAATATAGGAAAAAAAAGCAATTGAAGAAGTGCATTTTGAGAAAATAGAAAATTGATTTGAAAATGTTTCGCTCTTTTATATTCTATTCGTTTTCTTCTTTTAATTCATTTTAAAATAAACATTTTGTTAATCGATATTTCATCTAATATAATAACGTGTCTTTGAAAAATTCTTAATATTTTTCTTTTTAAAATGTATAGTTTACTTTTGTTTATATTATTATTATTTTAGATAATTATGGATAGAATTTGTCTTGTCTGTTATTCTGTCTCATCCAATTTTAGTCTGATCAGTTTTTACATCCCTTGTTGACAACTATCGCTGTCCACTTTACTTTTTCAGTTCCCTGCGGACCAATTCTGTGCTGCCTATTACCGTCCAGCTATCTACTAGTTGAAAGAGCATCTCTTTCATACTGACTAAAACAGTATTTGGATTACTCTTAACGGCAAGTCTTTGTTGCTGCATTGTATCGTTGGATTTTGGAAATAAATGGTTTTCATTGTACAAAGAAATTGCTTTCATTTATTTCTATTAAAAATTAAAGTCCGAGTCAATATATTATAGTCCATCTTTGTTTACATACAGATATTAATTCGTTCTTACATGAAATCTTTAAACTCAATTCTTCGTGACTTGTAATAAAAATGTATGCTTAACATCATCCTAAAAGAGAAATCGTTTGGAAAATACTTTAAGACTAATATAAAAATATAACTGAAAATCACATTCTTGAAAATAAAAATTATATAAAGGGGAGAAATTACAAAATAACATCGAAAGTGAAGAGTATTAATAGAACTAATTGAAAGGCTATTTTGGAATAGCATCCTCAATTGCCTTGGACTAAGCAATTACAACAGACGTTGGACACAATTTAAACTTAAAAGAAACATTCGGATTTAATATAAAACGAAACAAATGACAATAACGAATTCTAAATCAAGGTCATGTTTAAACGAGGATTAAAATATTAATTAATGCATCAAATTAATTTTAAATTGTAAATGCAAATTTTGCTAGCCAATAAAAAAATTCCTGTTTTCCTTATTATTTAATAAATGTTGAGATTTCATACAAAAGTTTGAAATTATCAATAATTGTTTTTAAAAATTGTTAACAGAATTATAACTGTTGTTGATAACTTTTTGAATTTTATTTTGAATTGTGTATCCAAATTTTAATATTTTTAATCATAAAACTTTATTTATACTTTTATAGAAGGCTTGGAAACGACTAACTTGTATCTACTGTACTGTAAATACAAAACTGTATAATTGTTCTTAGTCGATAATATTACTTTATCGACTAAGAACAATTATATTCGACTATAAACAATTATTATCGACTAAGAACAATTATATTCGACTATAAACAATTATTGTCGACTAAGAACAATTAACACAAATTTTTAATAGATTCATAACTCTCGAATCTAATAACTTATAAAAAGTGGTTTAAAAGTTTAAGGCATTAACGGAAATTTTGAAAATTTGGTATAATACTAACAATAAAATATATTTTGACTATATTTTAAATTTCCAAAAGTATGTTTAACATTTTGAAATGAATATTTCTAAAGAAGTATTATTATATGTTACATAAATATTTGATAAGGTTGACTATTAAATTGAATTATTGAGATTAATACACGATAATTATAAAGCATTTAACAGTGTTAAATAAAATAATGTCAAATTGTTAAAAATTAATTTACATAAATACATTTATTTGAATTCTCAGGGAGAATATAACATGACAGTAGGTTGGAGGAAGAAGAGGACAACAGAAGAGCGAACCGGAGGAGAATCTTTAGAATAAGATTCATGTTGGATTAAACAGTAGATATAGAGGAAGATTTAAGAGAAGATACAGAATTATGTAGGAGAGGACATGAAGATAATAAAACGGAATGATTATATGCTAGTGAATATAGTAAAGATGTAGTCCATGAAGAGACCTTATTTAAAATGGAACTAATAATATTGGAAAAACAACATATTTTTATTTGCATTGAAATATATTAAAAGTTAAAATTAGTTGAAATTTTATTATTGTTAATCAGAAATTTTGAGAAGCATTGAAATGATTTCCATTATTGTACTCGTTTGCAAGTTTAGCCAATTACTTCAAAATTTTCCATAAAATGATTAACGTCAAGCTCCTATTAATTCAAAATGTTTTTAATATATAGAAAAGAAAATTATAATCTAACATTTAAAGGAATTTTTTGAATAATTTATTATTTTGATAAATTTGATTTCGTTTAATAAATATAATTTGTAACTTTAAAAGTGGTTCCGTCAAAGTTTTGATATATGTGACTTATTCACTTTCTATGTCTCATGATAACGTTAACTACGATTAAATATAACAAAATCAATTTTTTATTCTTGTATCTTTAGTATCAGATATGATATTGTTTAGTAATTGCAGAAAACTACTATCATCCTCATACAGTACAAGACATAAAACCGATATATAAAAGGACAAAACATGCAAAAATACTGTATATCATTATTATGGTGTACATAAAATTATCTATTTTGCAAATTAAAATTTCTCTTTATCGTAGAATGAATAAATCTCAAGAATATAGAAAAATTAAAAGATAACTCAGAGAATTTTAAAATTTTTATCAAATTATAAATTGTGTATTATGTACCGGTACGCTATATAAATATCAGTGTTTTGCTTATAGGAGTTTAATAAACTAACGTTTGTAGAAAATAAAATTAAACGTTAGTTTATTGAATTTCTATAATCAAAGTGGTGACAGAGTCAATTTTACATTTTATTATTTTTTCATTTTTATGGATACAGTTTACTTATTTATTTTTAATATAAAATATTTTTTTCTGATTTTACACTAAATATTTATTTATAATAAATTTTTATTTGTAGGATTGAAGAATACAAATTGAAAATTCTAAATTATCTCTTTACACTTTCATATATCTTTTTAATTTTAACAGAAAGTATGGTCGTTTACTGTATTAAATTCCAAAAACCTTTTCTAAACGAAACGTTAAAATTTATTTGGAATCAATCCCATTATGTGTTTGTTTAACTTTGAAATAAGATATTTAAAAGAATTGTTTTATTATTTACAAGTTTATTATGAATTTATAATTTAAATTCATAATAAACTGCATTAATAAAACTTAAATAAATTTATAAATTAAATTTTAACTTATCCGTTTAAGGAGAATATAAATTCATAGACTCATGTTTCTATACGTACCAAAAACATTGTGCTACATTCAAAGTTTTTGACGTTGGATTTTTCCCGGTGGTCAATGGTTAGAGCTCACACAGAGGATTTTTTTTTTCACTTATGTAACACCCAAATAGGCTGTTACAAACGTGGCACCTTCGTTACAGCTTTCCATAAAAGACCTCCTGGGAGACATCGCCCATGAGTGACGATGCCGTAACCAAATAAACCAAACCATGTTAAAAAGTATAGCGGTTTCATTATTTTGAAAAGATTTAAATACGTAGAAAAAAATTTATGTTTAAATTTCAAAAATTGTTATAAAAATATATTTTGATTAATTAAGTCTTAATATTGATCGCTTTTTGCCATATGCTAATTTTTAACTTTTGTCTTATAAGTAGTATTAATTAATTTAAACTAATTGATTGATTGAAGCATTTCCGCTTGCAATTTCAGAAAAAAACAAAAAAAAAGGTTTTGTCTGAAGTAAGCATTGATTCCGGACCCTCACATGGAAGCACGAAATACTGTACTTTAGTCATCACCTCGACTCAGATGATGATAGACTGACTCCCTCTGGTAATAACAAAAAGAATTAACTAAAGAAGAATATTTATTTGATAACAAGAATGTTTTTGAAAGATATTATTGCCTAAAAATGTTCCCAAAAATTTAGAATAATTGATAAATAATACGTTTTAATTCTAAAACATTTGCATTTAAAAAAAACGAAAAAGCGTTATATAGTAAAACTTATGAAAAGGTTCGTCACTTTTTTAATTTAAAAGAATTCCAATAAACTATAATAAAACAAGTTTATAATGACAAAATAGTTCCTTAATTAACAAAGTAACATCACACAACAGACCTTTCTTGTAAACTACTACTAGAGCAGGGGTTTTATTCTCCTGTGGTCGACTACCTTCAGAATTCCACAATAATTAATTTACATAATAGTAAAAACTTTACAAATATTGTAAAACTTGTAAAAAAGCTTCTTCACTTTTTAAATTTAAAAATATCAGCTAAATTAACTATTTCGTCATTATTGATTTATTTTTATAATTTATTGGAATTTTTATAACTGAACGGGTGTATCATAGCTCTGAAGTGCACAAGCGTTCTAGTATTATGAAATGTATAGTTATTAATTTGTGATGATGAAAGAAATCGAATCTATAAGTTGCTCATCAGTTTTAGCATTAGAATGTGAATTTAATTTGTCTAAAATACGATTATTCAATTGCTACTAATTAATTACATTTAAATTTTAAATGATTTTTGGCCAAATTCTCAATTAATTAATTAATAATATACTCTTGTAGAATTTGAAAGTCGCGTAAATTAATTTCAAATGAAAAAGTTTTCTTTTAAATCAAAAAATTCGAAAAAGTATCAGGTATAGAAAAAAATTCCATATTAGTACAATATACATATATGAAAGAAGTATATAAGTATCTTTAAACATATATAACGTCAAAAGTTCAGCATTGTGTGAAAGGGTTTGTTCTGTAAGAATGACAATTTTTTTCTTCTTCTTCAGACATAAATATGAACATAACTCTTGTCTTCTTAAACCTGTTTTCTCGGATGTTTAGCAACGATAAGTCGAATGAAATTCCTTCATTTTCTTCTATTATTGGGCAGAGAGGACAATTCTGTCAAATTGTCTTTACTCCTCTGTAGTATATCATCCTTTAGTTTGTCAATCTTAGATCTAAACTACGCCTTTCTTTTGCTTTGTGTTTTCATAAATAATCACTTATTTTAGTAATCTATCTACAGATACAGTATTTTAGTTGTGTCTGAACTAGCTTCTCTTTTTTTTCTCCAAAACAATCGTAGTTCTTTTGAAATTATGAATTTTATTCTTACTTCTCCATTTCTTATTTGAAATAACCTTGCCGCATTTAATATTCTTTTCAGCTTTCTTATTTTGGCAACTAAAAGTTTCAAGTTTTATTTAATGTTCAACACTGGCTTCCATAGACCAGAACAGGAAGCGTAGTT
Organism: Centruroides sculpturatus; assembly: GCF_000671375.1. NCBI lineage: Eukaryota > Metazoa > Arthropoda > Arachnida > Scorpiones > Buthidae > Centruroides > Centruroides sculpturatus. The sequence continues at coordinate 981,593 of NW_019385745.1, read as the reverse complement.
GTTTCATAGACTCTGATTTTGTTTATTATATTGAAAACTCTAGATTTTCATATTTTTGTCAGTTTTCCAAATGCGTTAGCAGCTAGATTTATTCTTCTCTTTATAATTTTATTGATTATTTCCGTTCTATTCAATGGTCGCCTCTAGCTATAGAAAATTATCAATTTGTTCTGGTTTCTTATTGTCAATTTCTATTTTAATTTTCTTCTTTTGTTTGTTATAGTTATTTTAGTTTTATATATATTTTACATAAGAATATAAAACTATGTTTGACTATGCCAAAATTTAGTTCATATTTGTACATCAACATAAATTGCCATGATGTTACAGCCCTGTTTTTAATTTCATTCTAAATTACTAATCATTCTATTGGAGTATTACCTGTTTTATTATATTTATATTTCTGCTACGAATGTCTTTTATGATAATTGGATTTACGACTTTATTTTGAATTTCAGATGAACGCAAACTTTTCACCTTATCTGTGATTATTTGTAAGTTTTATTTAGCGTACACGAATGTCATTAATACATCGGAGATTTGTAATTTTGGATGTATTTATTGATTCTGGTCAGTGGCGTAGCTACATATTCAGCGCCCTAGAGCAAGTAGAAACGATGCGCCCCCTTGTTCCTCGAAAAAAGTCTCGCGAAATTTATTTTAAACATTTAACTTAAAAACATACTTGTATATCTAATTATTGACGAGACTGTCTCGTCTATAAAATCGCGCTGCTGTCAACGGCTGGACACCTTAGAGGTATGAAGGAGTACGTGTCAGGAGTTGCAATTTGGCACAGAGTATTTGGTGCCCAAATCATGCACACACAAAAAAAAACAGACTTGTAGGTAGTCAGTGGACCGAGAACCGGGTCAAAATAAAGTGCAAAATGGCGACACTGTTTCTACAAACAAGTGTGAGATTCGCGCATGTGTTGCTCGTTGGGAAGTTCGAAATGCGAACGTTGCGAAATCGAATTTTGACAAACGTGTGACACACGTTACGCGTGTATTATCTTGCTCTCTTTGTTTCGATTTTCTTGTATGTTGCTGACACCTCATTTGGATCCATTTGACACATTAATTTCACCGAAAATGCCTCGTGGACGAGCTCGTGGTCGTGGCCGTAACCGAGGCTGGCGAAATTTGAATGATCGCGCTCAAAACCATCGATACCAAAGAAGATTGGAGAATGAGAATGAGACTGCCGTGAGAATCGAAGTGATCTCGCTTACCGTAGCCAAGAACAGGTCTGTGACAACGGAACCCGTCGTAACCACGGCGGCAACGAAGCCCTCCGTAATCTACGCCAGGACTCCGAGTACCGGTGTCGGCTTTTCCTCATTTGAGATTGCTCATTTTTCTCTTTTCCTTAGAAAACGGTGCGCAGCCGAGCCTGAGTCTCCGAAACATAGTATCGTCCCAAAAATGGCTTTACGGTTTTACTTGTTTCGATTTAAAATCTTACTTAATAACAATTTATTTGAGATTCGAGGCATTTCAACAATAACATATTCAATTTAATAAATATAAATATAATAATAAAACAAAATATAATTCTTTAAGTACGGAGTACTAATAATACTTACTACATATTATATAAACTGTATTGACAAAATGTATGCAAGTTTAATTTCATAACAAATACATAATAATATATAAAAATTTTCAAGATTGTTGTTTTCTCGCTTTTTCGTTTGCAAATCGGTCCAAATCAAGATGACAAGCTATTGATTTTTTCAATTGATATAGTAGCCGGAGCTAAAACGGAGTCGTGACATGCTGTTTCTTAAATAAGTTTCGATTAACTTTAGTATGAAAAACGTTCTGTTGTCGCTGTCGTCGGCCGTAAAGTTAAAAAAATGAGGCATGCTGTAATAACTTTGGAGAACCTACTTGAGGCTGAGGTGTAAATTAATAGTAGTTCGGCAACTTCGCTTATAGAAGTAATTTCTTTTACTTGACTATAAAAACACATTTTAAATCGAAGCAGTTGAGGTCTAAATGTCGGAGGCGAAATGTCGGAGGGACTTTTTATCAGGTGACGGGACAAGATACGTGGGTGATAAGCATTAAAAAGTGTATATAATTGTCGAATGGATTCAAATCTAATAGTTAATTGATTAATTATTAAATCCAAAATTTTTTTTACAAATGTTTTTATTTTATAAGTTTACAAGTTTTTATTTTGCCTTTTCTAACTTGGCTCCCTCATGATTCGTGCGGCTGGAGCAGTTTTCTATAACTGCTCCACGGTCTCTGATTCCAGTATTTTCGAAATCTAGTGTTGAAATATTTCCGTTTCTAATATCAGATTGAATATAAGTAGAGTTTTTATGTTTGCGGTATCATTTGATAGGTTATTAATTTTAATTTCTAGATCAATCTTACCGGTATATCTCCTCTCCAGCTTTCATGAAGTAGTCATAACATGTCTATATAGACATTGACAATTTTTTATAAAAAATTAATAAATATGGATATAAGAATTTTTGTAATTTATCAGTGCTCAGTATTTTTTTAGTTTAATTACTTTTCCCCTTTTATTAAGTATCAGATTTAAGTAACAAATTTACATCCAACTCACTTTGCTATAGATGATTTAGACAGTACATTTGATTTTATTCATGATTTATTATTATGTACTCTACAAACTTTTTCCATCAGATGATATCCATTTTTTTCGTGATTTTATCATTACTGAAATTATTTGTAATCAGTAATAATTTGTAATAATTGGAAAACATTACAAATTACTACTGATTATTACAAATGTAATAATGTTTTCCAATTATTACAATATATTCATTTTTTATTAACACTAAGTCATAATGTTTATTGTTTGATGCTTTCTAAATCTTCATAAAGAGTGCTGTGTTGAAGAAGAAATAGAGACATGTTTCAATTACATATATTGCTCCTATTTTTGTTCCAATTAAGTCTTACTTTTTGAGTATTTATGAATATGAATTTTATTAACGATTTTAAGTTACAGCTTCTCTTTCGGTAGTTTTCCATCATCTTTGGCAGATGTTATTTAATTTTTTATAAATCAATTCTTCCTATTGCATCATTTTGTTTCACAAAGTCTTGCTGGTATCGTTTTAGTTGATGGACCAAGTATCCAAGTTAATGTATGCAAGTATCTCTTCTGATGAAAGGTTCTGATGTTCCATATTTCATATCCATAATATACTTTTCCTTTTTTGTTACTTGAATGTTTTGTTCCTATAAACAAATGATCATATCTACTCTAATTTTCTTTTATCAGAGTTTTATTTATGGAATGACAGCCAAACTAGATCTAATTTTATGTGAGTTAAAATTTAATCGATTTTATTGATTGTTGGATTTTCATTAAATGATCAACCACTTATTTTTTTGTGCTACAATCGCAAAGTTTACAAAGACCCAATATCAGTGCCTTTGATTTATTTTTCAACAAAGAATCTAAAAGAGATAAATTATCAAGAATAAATCAGAACTCTCTATACACATACGCACGCTCATAGAAGAAATCGTAGCGTTAACAGAAAATAAACATACGTATAATTATGTTTTGTAATTATGTATTTTCTAAAAATAATATTTTTATTTTATAAACAAAAAAATACATTTTCTTGACTTGATTATTCAGACGCCCGCAGCTAATTACGTTTTTTTTTCTTTTTTAATACCTTTATAAGAATATAATATTAAATATTAAGAAGAATTCTCTTTCGAATTTTAATAATAAATAAATAATAAAATGCAAATCCCAATCTTTTCTGAATTAACCAGAAAAAATTAAATGCATGAAATGTATAATTGAAATAATAAAATTGATTGAAATTTTTTTTCATTTAATTTTAGGTAACACATAAATATATTATGTTATTTTTGTAATAGACATTATTCTTATCGTAAAAATAAATTCAATAATGCTTTACATGAATGTCCTTTATCACTATTGTAAATAGACAATTTACATTTTCTAATTTTTTTTAATTGCTCTAAACAAGTAATTACCCAACAGAAACAAATTGGAGAAAATATCGCAATAAATTTCAATTTATCGGCTAAATTTAAAAATTATATTAAGTATTTAAATATATTTAATTTTAATTTATATTTGTAAATACTGTAAATTACTTTATCAATGATCTTAAAAAGAAATTCTTCCTGTGTGTAAAAATTCTTTGTACTTAGTGCCATCTGATGGCAATAATAAAAATCATAAATTTTAAATATGAATTATTTTCCTTTAAAAATTTCAATTTTTATTACGTTTATCTTATTTTAAGATTTTTGTTGAAGAATTTCGTGCGTAATTAATATTAATTTACGTTGATTAATAGAGACAATAAATATAATTAAACTATAATATTTATGCNTATATATATATATATTTAAAACAGAATTGAATTTGAATTGGTCTATAGATGTGATAAAGAACTAAGAAAATTTTTTTAAAAATTCAAGAAACATACTACACAGATGACTGATGTTTGCATAATTTTCTTTCTTTTTTTCTCAAACAAGTTTAATACGTCAACAGCTCTTTCAGAGAAATTTCGTTATTAATAAATGTCATTTTACAAGCATATATCCATATTTTATTTTTATTAAATTAGAATGTTTTCAATCAAAATGACAAAAAAAGAAAACTGAGTAAATTAATTTATTTGTTATCAAAAATTAGATGTAAATTAACTAAATTACTATTAATCTCATAGCTTAGAGAAAAAATAGTTAATTTTTTATTTTTATTCTGAGAGAGGAAAAATTAGTCTTTACTTATACAGATTTATTTGTTTCTGTCAAGACAGGAGAATAAACATAGTCTATATCAAATACTGTATGTTGTTTGTTAATGCTCTTCAAAAATAACTAATTGTAGATTACTTTTTTGAATAAAAATTTTTTAAAATCTTAAATATTTTACTTCGCTTTAAAAAACTTGGGTTTGTATTTGATATCTTATATAAGATATCAAATACAATATTTATTTGATATCTTATATAAGATATCAAATAAATATTGATTTTTATTTTTTATTATGAATATAAGTTATGTATATATTACATAATAAAATATGAATAGGACCTATCACAAAGAAGCCAGTAGGACTTTGGTCTCAGTCTCACATTTATAGGGCCTTAAAATATTTGTTACAAATTATTCATTTCATTGCATTGTTTATGTATCAATTTTTTTAAAGTTTATTATTTAGAATATATAACGTTTTTAAAGCTTCTTTTGTGTTTTTTAATATGTTTGAGCCCTCAGAAAAATGCATTACATGAGCATCTTTCTATTTCTGAGAGGCCCTGTATTGTATTTTGCCCTGGGTTTGTATTTGATATCTTATATAAGATATCAAATACAAACCCAGGGCAAAATACAATACAGGGCCTCTCAGAAATAGAAAGATGCTCATGTAATGCATTTTTCTGAGGGCTCAAACATATTAAAAAACACAAAAGAAGCTTTAAAAACGTTATATATTCTAAATAATAAACTTTAAAAAAATTGATACATAAACAATGCAATGAAATGAATAATTTGTAACAAATATTTTAAGGCCCTATAAATGTGAGACTGAGACCAAAGTCCTACTGGCTTCTTTGTGATAGGTCCTATTCATATTTTATTATGTAATATATACATAACTTATATTCATAATAAAAAATAAAAATCAATATTTATTTTATGTTCTCATTAATTATTTTTAAATATTTACTGAATTAATTTATAATTGATTAAAAACCCTTCTGTGTGGATACATATATACATTAATACATATATATTAAATTAATTTTTGTATAAATAAATTAATTATTTTTGTGCGAATTAATGTTAATTGCACATATTTCATAAAATACATATTAATTAATTTTTGTATAAATTGATTAATATGCCATAAAAGTTACTGTTTTCTACCTTTTTTAAATATAAATATTTTTCTGTATGCTAGCCTTCTTTTATGTTCTTAATTTGTATATAAAACTTCGTAATTTCTTTAGAAACGAATCTGTAAAAGTCTTGTCTTCGTTCTAGAATAAATTATAAAACTTGAGTACTTAACGATTGTTCTTGAATAAAATATTGCATTTTTACAGTTTCTGTAGATCATATTGAATTTATATATTTTAAACTTAATGATCTTTAAAACTAAATTTTTAATTATATAACAATAAAATACATAATACATACAATAAAAACTAATTTAAAGTCATCACATCAGTGCTAATTAATCAGATGATAATGCATCAGTCTCAGTAAGGAAATCACAATTTTGATTCTCTTAACTTTCATAATTCGTAAACTTCCAATGAAAAAAGAATAATGAACAACAAAGAACGCTACATTAATAATGTACTGTACAGTAGAGCGTCGTTTATCCGAAAGTCTGTTATCCGAAACGTCAGTTATCCGGAAGAATTCCAGTCTGCAAATTTAAATTTGATTAAAAGATTGCAGCGCCACAGCGCTGCAATCTTTTAATCAAACAAAAAAAATATTGGAGTAGCCCAAGATATAATCAACAAAAAAAGCCCAAAATTTAATCAACAAAAAAAATATTGGAGTAGCCCAAGTTATAGCCAAAGATTGCAGCGCTGTGGCGCTGCAATCTTTGGCTATATCTTGGGCTACTCCAATATTTTTTTTGTTGATGTGTGTGTTTTAGCTGGCAGCACTGGCACTTTTGTGTTGTGTTTTTCTGAGGACTGTGTGTCATGCTGAATCGAACGTTTTTGATACTAGAATTTATGTGGCCCGAGATCAATCTTTCAAAATAGCTAGATGAAAAATTCTAACGCCTAAAAAAAGTCAACAACTCACTATGCGTTTAGAGTTAACCCTCCATTACAAATCTCTTAAGTACAGCGTAGAGTGTTGATAAAGCATGATAATGTGAAAAATGTATCTGCAATCTCTATCTACAATTCAGTCTCTACGGGGTGACACCACAATGAGATCTCGCACCACCTCAAAATCTTCCTAGGGCAACCTCTGGTT
>NW_019385745.1:942797-973862 GCF_000671375.1 Centruroides sculpturatus | reverse complement strand
GGCGTAGTCGAATGGTGCACACTCGGTAAGTAATCCTATAATTTTTTGTTTATAGCATAGTTTATACAGATTATTCCCAAAAAATTATACGTGTTTTGGAAATGTTGAGTGGAATTAGTCTAGAATCGGTTAATTTTATAGAAGAAAACCTTTCAATCAGCCTTAGTCCGTAAAGTTCACACCTATCAGGCTGCGATTGGCTCATGTATTTAATCATTCCTACAACGTAAAATTCGATTAGCGTGGAACGTATCTAAGCGTTATAGGGGGGGTCTACTGTATTGAAGAATATAAAACCAAAAAATATATACTTTAGAAGTTGATCTACTATCAAAAACGTTCGATTCAACAGGACACACAGTCCTCAGAAAAACATCACACAATAGTGCCAGTGCTGCCAGCTAAAACACACACACACCACAAAAAAAGAATATTGGAGTAGCCCAAGATATAGCCAAAGATAGTAGCGCCACAGCACTAGCGAAAATTTAAATTTGCGACTGGAATGCTTTCGGATAAACAACGCTCTACTGTATTCCAGAATTAAGGTAAAGTTTTATTGGAAATAGTATTCAGTAATATTGAACACTATAGAAAAGAAAACTAAAAATTCTTGAATTAGGTGCTCTCAAAAGTGTGGCAGTTTCATAGTTTATTCTATCAGTTATTAGTTAAAAATAATATAGATATAGGAGTGGCCTAAAGTCAATTAACCGTATTTTGTGTTGTGTTTCGGATACTTGTGAATATAAATAAGCTGAGTTTAGAACTGCTATTTTTCTTTTATAAAATTTGATGGAAACTTGATACAATTAATTCAATAGTATTTTTGTGCTTTAGATTACAATTAATTAATTTAATTGAGTAAATCTTTACAAAAGTTAATTAGCTTTTGGGCTTAATAATTAGCTTTATATATATATATAAACGTTCAGCTTATTCTCAGCAATTCACAAGATTTCTTTTGATACATTTTAAAATGATATATAATCATATTTTTGATTGAATGATTTTGATGTCAAAAGTAATTCGTCTTCCAGCTGCGCTTTATATCCTGTTGAATCACAGAAAAATTTTTTATTATAAAGTATCTTGACCTTTTAGTAGAAATTATATTTTTCTGCGCATTTTCCAAACCAGTGATCGGGACCAAATATTTTTTACTTCAAAGTTCTTTCTGTCGTATATAAGGTCATAGACTATTATATCGTTTAGAGTCCTATGATTGGTCTAGTATGGCAATGTTGTCGAAAAATCGATTTCCTGCGTTTTGGGACTGTGTTTATGATAACTTTAGATATGATTGAAGAATTGAGAACTAGAGAAATCTATCTCTACAGACCTATTCTTACTTCTTTGTTAAGAACTGATTTTAATGAATATTCTGAAATATCCTGTTCTTGAATTTTAGAGCTCGGAATTACGGGATTCCTAGAAATGTTTTCTTTATCAGTTACAAGAATTTCTATAAATCATAATAAATACACACATAAATAAATGTAAACATCCGAAAAGTAATCGTTGGAATTAATTTTAAACAATTTATATCTGTAATACTTGATTGCTTCTTTTTCTTTCTTTTGTTCTTTGGAGTAAACACAAAATTGCTAAGTAGAATTTATCACACAGAAACCCTATTAGATGAATAAAATAGACTTTATTTTGTACAATGGATTATTTTTTATAATGGAACGGATATGCATTTAGGAGCAAACAAATGTACAATTATGGACTGAAGAGGGACAAACAGCCCAAAATGCATATCCGTTCCATTAAACAAAATAAAGTCTATTTTATTCATCTAATAGGGTTCCTGTGTGATAGAGTTCCTGTGTAAGCAAAAAATTGCTAAGTAGAACTTAGCAATTTTTTGCTTACTTCTAAAAAAAAGAAATTTATATCGGTTATTTTAGTCAGTATTAGTATTGTCATAGATTTGAATTAGATCAAGTCAGGTGATAATAAAGTAACGGATTTAAGCATTTAATAAGTGCTCAATTAAATTACAAAAATAAAGAAATTATCAAATTAAAACATAATACAAAGAACAAACATAATTAAAAATAAGCAAATTGAGATAGACTTTTTTAAATGCATTTTTAACGCACAATTTTTTTTAAATCGTATGTAAAATGAAATTCACAAAATATATATCTATTAATGCGTTTATCTATCAGCATGATTCTATAACTTCCAACCGTTATAACTAAACTCGTATCTCTTCATTATTGTAAAATAAATATAATAAATGTGAAAGAAAAAACACTAAATATTAATCGTGGTGTAAATGTTGACAATGTGTAATTAAAAGACGTGCAATTGTAATATTTAGCTGACATTTGTATTTTTCTCTACTATATTTTTTTTTTTTTTTTCATTTCTTTCACAAAATAGGAAAGAGGAAATAAAATAAAGTAAAATAATAACTTATTCAAAACATGAAGAAAAAATCAGTGAAAAAGTTCATTTGCGGGCCTAGGTTTCTTTAGGATAAATATTTGAGAAGGTTGGTAACATTAGGTTAATAGAACGGACATTAAAATTTTGTCATCCTCAATGGAAGCTCAACGATAAAAATGTTTTCTCTCCCACTTGAAAAAATCCAGTAACTATTTGCGTAACTTTCCTGGAAATAGTTTAAATGCCATCTGCTATAAGATTTCATTCATTTTTAAAATCGTTTTATTTTATTAATTATTATAAAATGGCAAAAAGCTTAATTTTGAAGGTAGAAATAAACTTTATAAAAATTTAAAATTATAATAAGAAATAAAATCTTCATTAAGTCTGATCCCACTCGAGATAAGACACATGTTTTCCATCTATCTCCCCATCCCTTTGATTTTTAACAACCAAAATTTAATAGCATCAATCCCTAATACACAAATCTCCCTGTAAAATTTCAGAAATTTTCCACAAAAGGCGCATGAGTTATTAAATTTCAAACAGGGTGAACAAAATCGTGCCCTCCCAAAAACAAACTACAGTAATATCCATACATACAGAAAAAATCCCCATATTTTTTGCGTTCCCGAATCAAGAAACGAAAAAATCTTTGGGATCATCTTTTGACCGATAGCCACACTTTACCTCCTTTATATATAACAGCCAGGAAAGTAAAAGGAATTATTCGCAAATTAATCTGTAATTAAATAACATTTTATTTATTTTATTGTGGGATTAAATTTTTCGTCCTAATTTCTTTATTACTCCTTTTTCATTTTTTTTTTTTTTTTTTTTTTTTTCTTTTTTTTCATTTATAAAAGAATTAAAAGTATTATCTAAAAAGAAAAACAAATACGGTAATTACACTCTTCTATTTTTATAAATTTTTAAATTCCTCCGCGAGTCCCATCTGTCCAAAACAAAAACCACTGTTTTTAATTCAGAATTGTTTATCATTTTATTTAACAATCTGTTTAAATATCAACTGTTTCCAAGTTTTATATTAAATCTACGATTAATTTCTCATTTAGGAATTTAATGTAAGAAAAAATCTATACTGTCGACGCCCCTATAACGCGGTAGATACGTTCCACTTTATAAGAATTTCGCATTGTAGGAATCCTCAAATACATGAGCCAATCACAGCCCGGCACGTGTGCAGTTTACGGACTGCGGCTATTTGAAAGGTTTTCTTCCATAAAAATTAATCGATTCTAGACTAATTTGACTCAACATTTCCAACACGTATAATTTTTTATGAATAATCCGTATAGACTATGCTATAAACAAAAAATTGTAGGATTACTTACCGAGTGTGCACCGTTCGACGACGCCATTGCTTAAGCTTGTTTTCGTCGCGGAGCAGCGCACCAAATGGCGGTCACGATTTCTGATAAGTTATTTTTCTGAGAAAAATTCGTTAACTTTGGAGACATCATTAATAGAAATAATTTTTATGGCCGTTGAATAAGAAATGTTTCTTTCACAAGAAATGTATAAAATTAGTGCTGTATTAGACTTACAGTACCTAATTTGTATACTGTACAGACGATAGTAAACTCGACTTACCTGCCTAAACTCTCCATAGTGTGTAAGTAGTTTGGCTGCTTGTCCACTATTGGTTCAGATTCTACAAATCCTGTCGTGACACGAGTCAGCGATGACGTTTTACTGCATTTTACGAGTCTCTTTTAGCGTCTTTATACGAATATGGTCGCAATTTTTTCGCCGCGATATACGAATCCGCATTATATGAACCCGCGTTATAGGGGGTTTACTGTACAGTCGACCCCCGTATAACACGAGTTCCTATAGTTCGGATTCTTATATGACGGCGAAAAAATTGCGACGGTATCCGTACAAACATGGCAAAAAACTACTATAATTCGGTAAAACGTCATCGGGCAGCCAAACTACTTTCCGCCGTCCAGCGCTACGCTACGAAGAGTTTAAGCGGGTAAATTGAGTTTACTATCGTCTGTACAGTATTATACATAAATTATATATAAATTAGGTACTGTATATATAATTATATATTAACTTAATTTATTGTAACTTTATTATATATTATATATTATATATATACTTTCCGCCGTCCAGCGCCATGATAGGGAGAGTTTAGGCGAGTAAGTTGAGTTTACTATCATCTGTACAGTATGTAAATTAGGTACCTTAAGTCTAATACAGCACTAATTTTATACATTTCTTGTGAAAGAAACATTTCTCATTCAACGGCCATAAAAATTATTTCTATTAACGATGTCTCAAAGTTCAACGAAGTTTTCACAGAAAAATAACTTATCAGAAATCGCGGCCGCCGTTTGGTACGCTACTCCGCGACGAAAACAAGCTTAAGCAATGGCGACGACGAACGGTGCACACTCGGTAAGTAATCGTACAATTTTCTAAATAAAAAATTGCCAGGACAAATTATGACATTTATATAGAAAATATGTTTCTTCTAGACTATACATACATAGATGAGTCTTTGTCTACTTTCTGTCCTTTTACACGCTGTACGAGGCAATAACAATTCCACCGGCGAAGTCGACCTTTCTATGTAGGCTACCGTTCGCCGTAAAATGTAAAACAGTTCAATGTATAGTCAAGAAGAAATATATTTTCTATATAAATGCCTACAATTTTTTGTTTATAGCATAGTTTATACGGATTATTCCCAAAAAAATATACGTGTTTTGGAAATGTTGAGTCGAATTAGTCTAGGAATCGATTAATTTTATGGAAGAAAACCTTTCAAACAGCCGTAGTCCATAAACTTCANTCCGTTAGGTTTCGAATGTTCACCAGGTGACAAGGAGAGACCAATGGATAGCATCAATCATCCTAATACACAAATATCCCTGCAAAATTTCAGAAATTTTCGACAAAAATCACAGCCGTTATTAAACTCAAAGTTGGTGGACAAAATTGTGTTCCCCCATACACACACACTAACATCCATAAATACAAGAGGAAAAATTCCAATTTTGTTTGCCCTTCTGGACGTTTTAAGGTCACCTCAGTCCAAAAATATAAAAATCTTTGGAGTCAGTTTTTGACAGTGGCGTGCCGTCATTAGAAGCGGTGGAAGTGCCGCTTCCCTTGTATTTTATAAAAAACAAATACATATTAATTTTAATTATATCAAAATAATCGCACAATATTTTATTATAATCGCATTATCTATCTTATTACAAATTTCTATACTACACGTGAAAATAATAATAATAATAAGATTGCTATTGTATATTCGAATATTAGTGGCGGAGTGGAATCTCTGTATTGTCAAATTCCAAAAAGCCAGATTTGCGCACGCGCTTTACAGAGCACCAACCTCACCCGGTTTAGCCGGTGGAAGCCTACGACCTCGGGTTGATGCTACACATATAACACTTCCAATTCTAACCGGGACCGGTTCTGGGCTGTTAGCCGCCCGCCCGCTAGATATTTGGCCGATTGGGTGAATAACGAGTAGATTTGTAACTTAACCCAACCGATAAGAATTTACTGGTATGTTTTTACGATAGTTATCAGCAATTGGTTGACACATGGAAGTTAGCAAGTCTTTTTACCAGAAGAGTATTACAGATGTTTTACATGCCGAGTTATATATACAAAGTATAATTAGAACATACCGTTACAAAGTATAACAATAATGTCAGAACAGCTAATAAAATAACAACAGTTTGCTGTAAAACAACAATAAAGCATAAATGCTAATATGTAATATTATATTAACAATTAAAAATTAAATATAAAAATCAAACCCGTGGCAAAGAAAGTGTCTAGAACAGCAATGTTCCAATTGACATGAAGATTTTCAATCAAAGTCTTTGAAGAATCCTGTATGAGATTGATACATAAGAAAGCAGAGTAACACATGTGAGATTGTCATTGTGAACTTTTCATAAGTCCATGGGTATCCTCAACACCACAAAAGTCCGTGGGTGAGAAGAGCTGCAAAAGTCTGAGAGTGTTCTTAAACACATTTAATATTTACAGTTTAATGTAAAGATTTAAAAAATATGTTAGACAATTTTAAATTTAAAGAGTGTTCGATTGTAGAACAGTAATTTCCTGAGGATGGCCTATTAAAAATAGGCTGAAAGCGTTTGGATATTAAATTAATAATAAGCTCAGCAAGTGTTTGGTGTTTGATTATATTTGTAAGTAAACAGCTAAGGAAGTGAGGATAGCGTATATTTAATTTGACATTATCAAAAAAGAAGCCAAATTCTATTTATCCTTTACTGACTTGTGAGTACTCTACGTATAGTTTTGGACCAAAGAACTATAATCTATTGATGTTCAATAGCGTTTGTATTTACAGAATCAAGGTGAATTACCAGATGATATAAGCTAAATTTAAAAATTAAAGACTTGGAAAAGTTTATTTTACATCTATTGATATTACTATTCTCCAATGCTTTGTGCGAGAGAGTATTTTCCAAAATAATTAAAACCAACATTCGCAGCAAACTCTTAATGGAAACTGTGGAGGCCGAATAATTGTAACTTAGCGCTACATCTGAAAATCCAGGTGGCTATATAAAAACATGTGCAGTCAGTCCGCCATATTCCTTTTTTCTCTCTGTTGGCTACACTGCTCGCGACAAGTGAACGTTCTGTAACGACGCATGCTTGTAACCGATCGAGCTTTACTCAATAAGTGTAAAACAAAGTCTAGTACATGATTGTAAATAAATTTACATGGTGAGATATAAAGCTTCGATTATTTTATATAATCAACTAACACTCAAGCGGTGCTTCAATCACCACAGAAACTATTAATGGTTTTCTATTAGCTACTGAAAGTACCAATGATGAACGTTTTTCGTTAAATGCTTGTCAAAAATGCTAAATGCTTTTTGTCTGCATAGTTCTGTTAGCTTAAAGGTGGAGAGATTCAAGCTGTTTCATTTGTCAAAATCAGTATAATCTAGACCAGGGACGTCCAACCCGCGACCCGCTGGCCGTACTGCGTCCCACTTAATATTTTTATGCGGCCAACAGTACACGAAAATTTCTAGGTATATTCTCATTTATTTTGGTAAAGTATGTCGTAAAATTATTCTCGTTTCACTGGATACACTTTGATGTCATAATGACGTAATTAGTGTTAGAAAACTGTTTTATCTGTGAGGACCCAAACAGGGGTCGACTGAAAGGTCCGAATGAGGGGTGTCGATCGTATATTTAAAGTGCTCCTTTTCAGACTCGAATGGAAAGAATTAGATGTCTCAATCGAACAATGGAAATTTTTGTGTAAATTAGTTAAACAATGGAAAGGAATAAAGTCGAGAAAAAGCGACGAGAGAGGAATCAGATTCAGTCGCAACGTTGACCTCTCCCGCGCCCTCCGTTAGGTTTCGAATGTTCACCAGGTGACAAGGAGAGACCAATGGAGAGGCGACTAAGGTTAAAAAACTCTATAAAACCAGCGTTTCAAGGACATAAAATGTTCTTTGTTCTTGGATGCGTAGTGTTTCTTCTCCTGGACATGCGTGTTTCAGATCTCTGGAAAGCAAAATAATATTTCGGAACTTGTGGAAACATCGTTCTCCGGGTGCCTGCTAGCGATCTACAGATTCGCTAGTTCGTCCAACGAGAAGTCGCCGAAAACCGTGATAAACGCCCCGTGGTCTACGGAGTATTTCACCGTCAGTGTCCATCCACAAGTAACGAAGACAGAACTTTTCGAACTTTATTCGGACTTTATCCGCGCGTTTTGTGATGCTACCTCGTCAATCAAGGAATTTGTAAGGAAATTTCTATGTTTAATAAACGGTTTATGATGGAAACCTGTCTCAGTGAATCCTAACACTCCCGCACGACGGAATTGACCGCTCGGTTGTCGAAAAACTCCTCACCCCAATCGGCTAACCTCACATATCTAGAGAACTGTTATACATTTGGGGTAGTACAGTACATACCGTTATGAACAATTCTTTTCGTGCATTAAAAACATGAAAACTGCTGAAAGAAATAGGTTGAGTGATTCCCATTTAACTAACATTCTTAGATTAAGACTAGTACCATAAAAGCAGATATCGACAATATTATAAAAGGAAGGCAATGTCAAAAATCACATTGAATTTATTTTTATTTTGTGTGAGTATAATTTCCTTTTTTCACTGTCAATAATACAGTTTTTTTGTAATTATATATATTTGTTATTAAAATTTGATATTTACATTTTGAACTTTTTTAAAAACATATATTTATATAAAGTACATTTGTGACCCTCTGAATATACCTAAATTTCTAATTTGGCCCATTAGGAAAAAAGGTTGGACAACCCTGATATAGACCTTGTCTTCTTGATTTATTTCTTGTTTCTCTGTAAATAACTTTGATTTGAATAAAAGTCATTTTGTAATTATACTAATATTTTTGATGTACTGTATTGCAGTTAATATGTTAATTTAATTTACCTCAGGGCGTTATTTTTCATTGTTTTTAAAATTGTTTATTTTTTTGGTTAATGACGTAAAACCTTGGTTTATTTTAGTCTGTTGACTCTGTATCTGATTTATTTTAAATATGTAGAGATGGCAACACTGACTGTACTAGCCATACCAATTTTGGCGGGAGTAAACGCATGTTTAGTTTGATAGGATAATCTAAATTCAATTATTATTATACGTCAATTTTTATGCAAAAAATGCATTTGTATGTACATAAATGAATGAATTGGTTATTAATAAAATTAAAGAAATGAATTTTAGATCCATGAAGTAAACAATATCATTAAGGTGGGTGTTACTCGAATTCTCACTGTATAACACACGTTATTAAGTTGAGATAATGCATAATATTTAAATATTAAAATAATGAAGCAAACCTAAAGAGGACTTTACATTATGCCCTTTGATCTGTTTATTCTAAGTGAAACAAAACATATTAAATGGTTAACCTATTATTACCAAAGTTAGTTTTGGTACTGTGTTGATAGATACATACACAGATAAATGACCTAAAAGTAGTATCTACCATAGAATGAACCAATATATCAAAGCTTGATTGTATAATTGTAAACTATGAGAAAAAAAACTGATAAACACTAAAATATTATGCCCTTAAATAATAGCTTTATTAACTTCGGGGCCGTGTGTTAGATTTTCTCAGTATGATGAAAGTCTTCGAAATGCTGCCTGTGCCACTCCCTTACAGTGCTGTCTTATGTGTCCGCCTTCGTATTGTAGCATGGCATGGCCCTTATTAACTTTAACTTTCTTTTTAAATTAATAACACACAACTAGCCCAAATTTTTCAGGTTGAAAAATAATTCATGATATGCAAGAGGAAAAGTTTTGATTAACAATGTATGCTGTGGTTATATTTAAAAACTTTATTTTAAATAGATTGTTGTTAATCACTTTTATACACTTTAAAATTGTAGAAATTGTTTTATAAATTTATTCTGAAAATTTTGTTTAAAAAAATAGTAGAAATAGAGAAAATATTTTTATTTCACAATTTCTACTTACATAAAATGAATATTATAATTAACAGTCGATTATGGATTTCTTCTCTTAAGAGAGCATTCTCCCATGTTCCCAATTTTCTCCCATATTTATGTTTTACATCAGTTAATAGAGCACCAGATAGTAGAGCAGTTTGTTTAAATGAGTTCTGTGTTAGTGGCATTTTTAGAGCAGCAGTCTGCATAAGGGAGTACTATTCTTGGGAAGATTTATAAGGATCTAGCTTTAATCTTATGGTACCCAATATCAATACCCAAGGCACATAGTATACAGTTACTCAAAGACATCAGACATTTAAATACAATATAAAAATTTTTAATTTATGAATATATTGATAAAAATTGTTTATTATTTGGTTTGCAAGAACAAGAAAAATTATATATTTATTTCGGTTTAGGATTCAAATTTAGAAAAAAAAGTACACACACAAAATCTAAAAAAAACAAGTAATTAATCAGACAAAATTTTATTACAAATTAAAAATTAATTATACACAGCAATAAACATTTTAATAACTTATTAGGTTGCCTTTTCTTTCCAGCACAGCTTCCAATCTGTTTGTCATTGATTTTACTAGAATTTCTGTGATGTGTATCTCAATTTTTGACCATTTATGTTTGAGAGCACTTTTTGGTTCATTTCACTTATTGTTATATTTCCAAACCCTTATCTAATCCATTCCATAAATATTTAAGTATGTTTAAGACTGCTGGTGTGTCAATCATTTTTGGGCAGCCACCGTCAAACATTATAAGACTTGTATTTCATATCACAAATGTAGCAATAAACATTTCAATCCTGATATGGTTCCACAGAAAAACTAGCTATTCTTAAATACCTAGTTTTTCTGTGGAACCATATCAGGTCTCTAGATTTTGTTCACAAGCAAGAACGCTTGCATTCCATCTATGCCACCTATTGTATTTCTGGGAAGAAATGAAAGTAATATGACTATTAAATATACTGTATTTACTAATTATTTTAAAGAACATTAAAATTGATGATATACAGGGACAGATCCAAGGGAGCTACAGTGGCTTAATTTCTCCCTATTGACACAAGAAAAAGTGAAAATGTATTTGAACTTCAAAATCTTATTTTTCAAAACATGATAGCTTGATAAACTATATTTGCCATTAACAATACAAGTATTATGCACATGTTAATAAAAGGCCTTATTAATTCACAAAATATTAATTTTTGAGTTAATCCTACTTTGGGTTCTGGATCTGCTACTGACAATATAAGAATAGAAACTAACTAGATGCCTATGCCTAGCTTTGCTGGGGCTTTTGAGGGGATGGGGATTGGTGAGTTGGGAAAGGATGATAAAAACAATTGTCTTAGTAACTGAAATGTACTATATATTTATTGTCCTCAGTATTTATAATAATGAAACTGTAAACATAAAAAAACTGCAAGGGCTAAAGTTAAGGGGAATGAGACTCAAACATTTTTGTAGACATAATATTGTACTTTTGCCATGTCTGAACCATTTCATTTTTCTGAAATCTCTTCAATGGCATCATCCACAGAGTAAGAGCTTTAACTTGATACCTGAACCATAGTTTTAGTCCCAGCCATTTACTCAAACTACATCAAACTGAAAATGCCTTTCAATTAATATATAGATATGTAAGTACAGTAAAATTATGTAATAATGAATTTTAACATTTCTAGTGTTTTATAAGTTACATAGAGCTCATAAGACCTGAAAAAATAAAGAGAATTGAATACCATTAATAAACCACTGGTGATCTTGTTTCTTCTGAAAAGGAAGCTTGATGTAACAATTTTGAGAATGCTCTCTTAAGTAGACTTGACTGTAGTAATATAAAAATGTTTGGATTTTTAAAAAATTTTTATTAATCATTAAATAAATATTTTATTGTAGAAAGTATAATTATTGCAGATACTTCCATGAATGATTTTGTGATTTTGAACCAAATATAAATGATTAAAAATTTGAATTGAAAGAAGATTCAGATAAATTTTTCTTAATTATTTCAGTTAGATTAATTTTTATTAATATGTCTTAATTGTATTTTTTGATTAGTAACAAATACATATTTGTTATTAATCCAGAGATAAAAACCTCATTCAACTTAGAGCTGTTTTGTTTCTAGTACTGTTTATTAAACAGTACTGGAAACAAAAAAACACTCTAAGTTGAATGAGATTTTTATTAGTATTACTGTCCAGTCTCTTTTGTTGTTTATTTTTCTAGAGTTAATCCAAAGATACAATTAAAACAACTCTAGGTATAAGTATTAATTAAATTAATAAAAATTATGTATGTATAAATCCAGAAATGTCTCATATGTCTACAAAAACATTTTTATGAAAAAAAAACAAGTTTGGTGAAAGTATTCAGATTATTCAAGATAAGAAAGCCAGCCAATTTATAATAAGAGAATTAAGCAGTTTAATAGAATAATAAGTTAATATGCCAATTGAATTGAATAACAGAACTAGATGCTAATATTTTTATCGTTAAAAATTTATTTTAGAAAATGAAGTAGAAAGATTAATTAATTCTTGCTACAGTATAATATAGATGCAATTATTCTTTTTAATGTTTTTTTCTTAATATATTATCATATTTTTCCATTTTTAAATTATGGAATCATAGATATTTTAATTTAAAATCAGATTTATTTTTTTTGTGAATATTTTCATTTAGTATCATGCACTTTTATGATTTTGATGTATTAAGTGATTTATAGATTAAGTGAAATGATGGATGAAGATAATTGAATGAGTCTAATGAAATTTTTATTTGACAATCATAAATATAATAAAACACATTTCTGTAACAGCAGAACTTGCTTTTCATCAACAATTTCTCTATTCAGATATAAAAATGTGATTTTAGTACTGAACATCAAAAAAAATTCTTGATTATTTCATGTCATCATCATTAATTTTTGAATTTCCTTGATCATACACCTCAATCTTCATATTTTTACACATTTTCTTAAACTAACAATGCTTCTTGTTTGTTATGAAAGAGACCTATAATATATTTTAAAAAAAGTAATCTTTACTCTTGAAATAAAATTCTTAAAGTGGGTTCCAGGATTGTTGATTCATTATAACCAGTCCTTATATACTTTATACTATTTTTATCTATATGTTTTTATATTTCAAAAAGTTATTTTTGAGAAATATAATATACTCTCAATTGCCTAAGATTTTTTATTTTAAGATATTTTGGGATCTCTGAAAATAATCATAGATCTCTGAAACACTAAAAGTCCATATTATTTGTAGTAATTATGGAAAGCAGTATACTGATACTTGAAAACACATAATCTGAAGTACATAATTCCTCAATAAAGTATAGTGTAACAAAAGAAAAAAGAAAAGAATACTCATAAATAAATTACAGTTAGATTTATAACACATACTTAATAATAACTTATTAATAATAATTTATTTTGTATATAGATAATTTATTATTTTTGTTCATCTTTGGGATTTGGTGATTAATTTTCCAATAGCATTTTGTATTTTCCTAGCAGTAATGCAATTAAATGCAAAATTTTGTTGACTATTATACTAGCAAAGTATTGGCATTGTCATTTTATAATTGATTAATTTTATTTTATTTTCATTTCTTCTGGTTGTTTTGTTACGAATGATGAAAATATCTTTTCTTCCATATATTGAAACCTTTTTTATGTGAATCACTGCAATTACCCATTAATATTTTCTTTGTAAACATTCTTTAAATCTTCTAGATTATTAAATCTGTTATCTAAGAAATCTTCTATGTTAGAGAATCATTTGAAGTCATATTTTTAACACTAAGAAGAATTTTTCTCCACAATTTAACAAGTGAAGCTGATATTCAATTATGCTATGGAAACAGCATATATAGCATCAATATTGTATCCAATATTCAATCAAACAGCATCCAATATTTTTTTAAAGTGTTCTGAAATTTTCATCTTTATTAGCAAAAATCTTTTAGATCAGTTTAATAATATTGTTTTAGTGATGTACTGTGATCTTGGCTGTATTAAAGTGACATTTGGAGACAAAAATTTTATGACATAATCTATCAACTGGTTTTAATAATTTTTTTCTTGGATATGATGGAACATTGTTTATGAGTAATGCTGCTTTTAGTGGTAGTCTTTTGTTATTCAGAAATAAACTTTTGCACACCACTTGTTTTTGAACCAGTCAAAAATTCTCCATCATCCATGTTTTCTCTTCTTTGGCAGTAATAATGCACTAAGATGATTTCCCTAAGTGTGCACTGCAGTGCCATGAGGGCTTCGAAGCTAATGGAACTTTCTCTCTAGACTAGATAGGCTAGTTCCTGTAGCTGGTAGAACTTTCTAGAAGACTTATATAGCATACTATCAGACATTGTCGAAGTTTTGTAAAAGTTCTAAGTAGGTGGCGTGGCTGGTATAAAAAATATGGCACCACTTCAGCAAACCAGTTCAGTTCTGAAATTGTTAACAATCTGAGAAGAAAAGTAAATGGTTTTAATACGCCTGCTACCAGAGAAGTGCCTGCTTTGTTTCAGTGTGTCGCTTTGTCTTTTTGTACAGTTGTAGGAAAATGGAAAGATTTTTATTAAATAAGCAAGTCAACAGTACAAGTGAGAGTGATCAAGCATCGACAAATGGTAAGGTAGCAAAGAAATGGAAATATCGTAAATATGATGATAACTACTGTATTTGAATTTTGGCTTTACTTCAGTAGAAGTAAACGACAAAGAGAGACCACAGTGCTTGCTCTGTTTAAAAGTACTAGCACTCGAGTGTATGCTCCCAAGTAAGTTAAAGCAAGATCTCGAGACCAATCACACTAATATGGTTGAAAAATCTTGCGAATTCTTTAGTAGGAGGTTGCAAGATTTACAAAAGGAAAAAGGTATGTTTACTAAACAAGCCGCAGTACCAAGCAACATACTTCTAGCATCTTTTAAGGTTGCATACAGAGTGGCGAAGTGCAAAAAACCTCATACCATTGCAGAAGAGCTTATTATACCAACTGCTCTTGACATGGTTAAGATTATGCTGGGAGAATCGGCAGAAAAATTAATTTCAATGGTACCTTTGTCAAACAACACTATTAGTTGAAGAATCCATCATATAGCTCTAGATCTCAATGACTAATTAATTAATTAATAGAGAAAATGAAAGGCAGGGAATTTGATCTGCAACTTGATGAGGCTACCGACAGTAACAAAGAAGCACACCTTATTTGTTATGTATGCTTCTGGACGATAATATTATCATTAAAAATTTCCTGTTCTGCAAAAGCATCATTGGAAGTGCAAAGACTCAAGACTTATTTGAGATACTTGACAAGTTTATAACCAAAAATGATTTGGATTGGGAAAAGTGCATTGGTATATGTACTGAAGGAGCTTGATCAATGTCTTGTCGCTATGGAGGATTGCAGGCACTTATTCTCACCAAAACACTGCATGCTATGTGGACCAACTGCATCATCCATAGGGAAGCACTTGCATCAAAGTTGATGACTCTCAATTGAATTTGGCATTAGAACGTGTTGTAGACATAGTAAACTGCATAAAAACTGGCCACTGAAAGCCAGATTTTTCAAAAAGCTATGCATGGACATGGGAGCTGAACAGATGTCACTGCTATACTACTGCAGTTTACGATGGCAACGTCTTATCCCGTGCATTCGAGCTACATCAAGAAATTCACACTTTTTTACAAGAGGAAGGTCATGAAAACTCCAGGTGCTTTGCTGAACTCGCCTTTTTGCTGAAACTAGCATATTTGTGCAATATATTTGACAAGCTGAATGCCTTCAATCTGTCTCTGCAAGGCAATAACATGCACATTTTGAAACTTTTGGAGAAGGTTGCAGCATTTAGCAAAAAGCTACAGTTGTGGATAAGGAAAATCAATGAGGATGGTAGTCAACATTGTTTTCCTGAATTTCACAAATGCATGGCCTGTAAGAAAGTTGTTGTTTCACAAGACTTATTGTCCCTTTTCAAGGAACACCTCTCAAAGCTTAGTGACTGCTTTGCAAAATACTTTGAGGAAGACAAGGTCGAGAAATTTGGATCCAAGATCCTTTCTTTGCTCAAGCACCACCAGAATTCACTTTGCAGTAAGAAGAGAGTCTAATTGAACTCTCTTGCGACAACAGCCTGAAAATAAAATTTGCTTCTTTTGATTTAGTGGAGTTTTGCATATCAATCAAAATGAATATCCAACTCTAAGTTCAAAAGCTGTAAGGATCCTCATTCCCTTTGTGACAATGTATTATGCAAAGCCAGATTTTTAGCTGTAGCTGTAATAAAAAGCAAATATTGTTCAAAAATCGATATGGAATGAGAAATGAAAGTGGCAGTGTCAAACCTTATTCTGAGTTTTGAAAAAATGTGTGGTGATCACCACATTAACTTACTTCTTGTTAAAGGTTTTCACCATTTATTTCATATTTTTTGTATTTTCATGTTTTAGTTTGATGGTTCTTGTGATTCAATTTTAATAAATGTGAGCTTCACATTGTGAAGTTTATCTTAAGAGTTGTTTTCATTTCTGTACCTGGTTTATGTCATTGTACACATATTTTGACAAGGGTGCCAGGACAAAATACTAAACCTGTAGGTGCGCTAGTACTGCACTAGGATATTTTTTACAGAGTTAAATGATTTAGCTATAGGAAAATCTTAGAATTTTATTTTTATGATTGCCAGAAGCATTTTTATGCCACATTACTGTCAAACATTACTTCAGATGAAATAACTTGGAGCAGATATTTCATTCATGGGAGCAAGCAGTGGCATGCCGTGACATTTGACGATAGGGAAGCTGTGTTTCTGTAAGAAGCCGACTTCCAGGGACAATCAGTTAATAGGGTGTCACTAATGGATCTAGACTCTCTAGGGTCCATTCATATTTATTTGTTCAATAAGCCAGTAAAAACTGTACACTTCTTTAAATGTATTTTTAATAGATTCTTTGATGTACTTAATAAATAAACAAGTTCAATATAATTATCTCTGTTATTAGATTCAATAGATTCCCTACTACCTCTAAACGCCAATTCTTGCTTTGATAAAAACATATAACATCTATTAATTTAGATATAATATATCTGTTAGCCATAACTATCTCGTTATAATTTTTAATATTTATTTTATATTATTACTAATGTCAAATTTTATTCTGCTTTGATTTCCAAATTGCTTCAATTTTACGAAAGAATCGATGTGACATTTACGATTTTCGTGTCTTTTGCCAGCTTTACTCAAATTATTTAAATCATCAAAGCCATTGTTATTCCACACACTAATTTTATTTGAAAATAGTAGGCAAGACCAACAAAACAATTTTTGCATTTTTATGCATCTACAAAGCCATTTTATGTCTTCATAAATTTATCGTGAAAATGTCAAACAAATTTTTTGTTGAAGTATTTATATTTAATTTAGGCATTGGTCTTTCTCTTTTAATAATGTTTTCTTTTTCATTATATGGTCTTGAGCCAAAACTTTTTAAAATAAATTGTTAATATTGCAATTACATTCTGAATTGCCAGCCATGATATAAGGGCTAAAATTAAAAATAAAATTATAAAAACTTACTTGTGTGGTGGATATTGTGGAAAATCGTAAGACTTAGAGGTCTTGCTAATTGTAAGTGTAGGTGAATTACCACGTGGGAAAGGATGCCAAGAAACAGTTTTTTGTTCTTTCATAAGTTTATATATATATATTCGTACAATTACACTAAGGTCCACTGGATACAATGGTATACACATAAAATGTTCTCACCGTTACAATATCATAGTTCTAGGTGTTTCACTCCTTGTAATCCAAATCCGCTTCGGGAANTTGTAAATTTTAAACGTTTCTCACCATAGCTGTAAAAATCTAAATACAGTATGTTAAACTTAATAGATTGTCTGTCATTTGTTTTCTAACTAATTCGTTTTTGATCCAGGGTCCACAAAAATTTCCAAAATTTACCGCTTTTCAGTCATTCTCATTGAACTGGAAAAATTTCTATCTTTATTACATCTAATATTAAGAAGAAATCGGTCCCCACTGTACTCGGCTAGAGATTGGTTCAGTTAAGCTTTTATGTAAAATTCCGACTCTTTCAGCAGTGTTTTATTTATGTCCCTAATTCCCTAATCTCTTAATTATTTAGTAGAAATAAGTTGAAACAAGATGGGAGAGCAGAAAAAATTTATCAAATTTTTTTAATGGATTTTTTAAACTTGTCAACTATACAGAACTATCATAAAAATATACCAGTAAATTCCTATTGGTTGGGTTAAGTTATAAATCTATTAAGTTATAAATAGTATAAGTTATAGTGTAAGTAATAGTATAAGTTATAAATCTATTAAGTTGCAATTCACATAATGGGGCAAGGGTGGCCAAATATCTAGAAGGTAGGCAGCTAACAGCCCAGAACTGGTCCTGGATAGAATCATTGGAAGGATTGTGTGTATAGCTTCCATCATGAGGTTGGTGCTCTGTAATGCGCATGCGCAAATGCCTATAATCTGGCTGTTTTACACCATTCAAATATTTTCGTCATGGAAACTGTCCCATATTTGACAAAACGACATTTCCATTGGGAATATCCATATATGAATTTATATTCGAATATACAATAGCAACCTTATCGTTTTTTTCTCACATGTAGTATAGAAATTTGTAATAAGATACATTCAAATATAAATACATATTGTACGATTATTTTCATATTTTAGAAAATACAAGGGAAGTGGCACTTCCACCGCTTTCAAGGGCAGCAAGCCACTGGGAGCAAGTGTCTTACAGGTAAACCTTTTCAACAATAACTTAGTTCAGTCTTCTGCATTATAAATTTGATCAGGCTTGAAATTCTGGAGAAATAAATGCATATCAATAAATTATTTTTCATATTTGATATAAATCAAAAAATTGTCTAACACAGCAAGTAATAAAGAAACAAAGGCATAATTACAGTATAATTTACATCAATTGAAAGTGTATGAGCTAATGAGTATAATCAAAAGTAAAATCTGATTTTTTCAAAGGAAAAATGTTAGGAAAGTTATTTGCAGTTTGAAAGTAAGATTTATGATTTCCATTTTGATTACTTTTTCATTCACTTATAAGAACAAATGTCTAATTAGTATGTTTTAAAGTGCATCATGTTAATTAAACAATGAAAATGCCTTTGTTATCAAGATGGTGCAGTTTTGATTCTGATCAAGGAATTTAATAGTTATTGCAAACTATAGAAAATTTTTTTAAACTTTCATAATTTTTTCTCCTTTAAGAATATCAGTCTTTTTATTTTTGATTGATACTCATTATCTCATGCACTTTTAATTGATGTAAATTATACTGTAATTATGCCTTTGTTTCTTTGTTACTTGCTATGTTAGACAATGTATTGATTTATATCAAATATGAAGAATAATTCATTGATATAAATAAGGTAAAGTTAAATAAAATTTGTAATGAATTTATAAACTGTATAAAAAATAAATTTTTTTAAATCAACTGAAAATTTATAATAGAAATATAAGTAATATAGACTTACAAGTATCATTCACTGATTTTTTTTTCATTGCTATAGCTAGAAACTATCTAAATCAGACCCTAAACAATATCCATTTTGATAAACTTAAATAGCAAATACACATACATAATTTAAGGTAAAATGAACATGGTTAAATGTCCTAAATAATAAATTAAAATGTGTAAACAAGAAATAAAATGAAAATTGTACTTACCACTCCTCCCTAACTGTATGTTAGGGAAGAGTGGTAATGCAAGGTCATGCAGCTGCTTCGCTTTCTCACAGATAATCCTCTTAGAGATGATACCAGCCAACTGCTTCTCATTTATGCACACTAGGGAGAGTTTTTCCATCTCAATAACATGTAGTTTGCTAGAGATGAGTTTTCACATCTTTAGTGAAATTTTCTGCTTTTATTGCTCCTTTGTTCTTAAGGATGGTGCACATTGCTGACTTCAGCATCTTAAACAAGACTGCCAGATTTGCCACACATGTATTGCTTTCATGCTTTGTGATAAGTTCCTTTTTCATTCAATTGTTTCTTAGGCTCTATTGCTTTTACATGCTTCTACATTGGAAGGGATTATATATATAACCAAACATGCTAAAAATAAAGTGAAAAGGGCACAAAACACACAAGTGAAATGCAGAAAATACTTTCACTATAAAAGAGAGATGACTTGGGTGCACAACAGATGGTTTTTTATAGTGAGTGCATTTATTCACTGTTCATGCAGTTTGAAGGTAGAAGCATCATTTGAACTCCAAATTGAATTTCTCTCAAATTTGGCATTCAAACTCTGGAATGTTTTATTTATAAGGTACCACTGTAATTCCTTTGTTATCTAATAATAATCAATACCAGAATTTAGTATATTAAAATTTTTAGACTTCTGGAAATCTATGAGATTATCAGGAAAAATAAAATGAAATAATGAAATGAAAATCACAAAATAACATAATATAAAAATTAAATCAAAAAGGTCCTTCTCACTAGTTTCAATAGTTTATAGCAGTGTTTTTCAACCTGTGGGTCGCGACCCCCAAAAGGGTCCCAAAGCCTTACACGGGGGGTCGCGGGTGAAAGAAAAAGACAAGTGTTTGTAGGTCCTACACTACAATAAAAAAACTACAATTTCAGTGAGAAGGCTGTGCCTGTTTATTTTACAGTACAATTGGTTTTTTGATCGATATTTAAATCTCAACAGAAAGAAAATTAAATACGTAGTTTTTAAAATCACTGACATAGTTTTAATATGGCCGTGGGGGGTCGCCAGAATTTTTTAACTTGTAAAGGGGTCGTGTATTCAAGAAGGTTGAAAAACACTGGTCTGGACTATCACTGGCATTCATTTCACATGTGTAACAAAATCAAGATGACATAAGCTTAATCATTCCATAATTTTGTGTCTTATTTTCAGTAACAATAATCAATATCAAAACTTCCTTCCACGAATCTAAAAATTTAATTTATTATTTAGAATCTGATGATGGGGAATTAACACTTTATTGTCATAATCTACAGATAAACTGAAACATTATGACAATAGTGTTAATTCCCCATCATCAGATTCTAAATAATAAATTAAATTTTTAGATTCGTGGAAGAAAGTTTTGATATTGATTATTGTTACTGAAAATAAGTCACAAAATTATGGAATGATTAAGCTTATGTCATCTTGACTTTGTTACACATGTGAAATGAATGCCAGTGATAGTCCAGACCAGTGTTTTTCAACCTTCTTGAATACGCAACCCCTTTACAAGTTAAAAAATTCTGGCGACCCCCCCACGGCCATATTAAAACTATGTCAGTGATTTTAAAAACTACGTATTTAATTTTCTTTCTGTTGAGATTTAAATATCGATCAAAAAACCAATTGTACTGTAAAATAAACAGGCACAGCCTTCTCACTGAAATTGTAGTTTTTTTTATTGTAGTGTAGGACCTACAAACACTTGTCTTTTTCTTTCACCTGCGACCCCCCCATGTACAGCTTTGTGACCCCCTGGGGGTTGCGACCCACAGGTTGAAAAACACTGGTCCAGACCAATCATCTGTTATGATTACCAAAGCCTGAAGAGATTGGACTAGATCAGGAGTGGCCAACAGTTTTTGCCCCTGGGCCGAATTGGAAAGAAAACTTTTTCCATGGGCCGAACCAGAGGCTGCCTTAGGAAGATTTTGAGGTGGTGTGAGATCTTATTGTGGTGTCACCCTGTAGAGAGTGAACTGTAGATAGAGATTACAGATACATTTTTCACATTATCATGCATTATCAACATTCTATGCTATACTTACGAGATTTATAATGGAGGGTTAACTCTAAACGCACAGTGAGTTTTTGATTTTTTTTTTTAGTTGTCAGAATCTTTCAACAAACTACTCAGACTTCAGTAGCTAATATTGAAAGATTGATCGCGGGCCACATATATTCATTAGATGGGCCGGATCTGGCCTGCGGGCCATATGTTGGCCATGCCTGGACTAGATGGTGATGCTAATTGTTATATTTGTGGTTGTTCGGAATTTGTAGGTCCGCGAGTAACCGTTACAAATAACAACACAGAGACAAAATTGCACACGATGAATATTCTTTTAATCCTCTCCAAATGCGGTTCTTTTCTTACACAAATCCCAACTCAACAGATTTTCAATTCAATATATACACAGGGAAGTGGGTTGCCTCCTATTACTTTACAGGTAGATAACACGTGTGCGTAACACAGATATAAAAATCTCTAATGACTAACTTAAAACTAATCTTACATCTTTCTTAAAACTAATAAGGAAAGGAAATGGATAGACTTAGGAAAGTGAGGGAAAGATAGGAAGGCAAATAGAAACTAGCAGTTTGATGTCTAGGTTCTCCTACTCTCCTATGGATCCTCGTACCTCTTTCTTTCCCTGGTCTTGACAGGTTCCCTCTCACGGCTGCAATCTCCTCTCTTTCACTCTCTCTCAAGTCTGGAGTACTGCGTACAATGTCTGTTCCCTCCGAGGTCCAGCCATAAAGTGACTACCACTCGTCTCTCACATTGCCTTGGGCTCTTACCTCTTTTATCTATCTCCCCAAATTCGGGGAAGTCTTAATCTCTTCCTCCTTTGTTCAACTCTTGGTTCTTAGAAAGGGTAATCCTCCCCCTCAAGCAGTAACGGTTTATGTAGAAATCACTTTGAAACAATTGAAAGGTAGTAAGAAAGTAGAAACGAAAGAAGAAAATAGAAAAGAAGCAAAGAACTTACGAACTATATAAAAACTATTGATAAAATATGGCTGACAGCCATATATTTTTGATAGCTTTGTTTATAGCTATATTTTAATTTTTGAATATTTTATGTAAATAAAAATTTGTTTTTGTTTTATTAATATACTTCCTCATTATTACCAAGGTTGAGGCCAAAGTTTTAAATGCGAAAACGTGTACGTTGGATGTCCAGTGCGCTTTCCTGTAAGCCTAGAAGTTTGACAATGGTGTTTGGATAGTCAGTAGAATCATGTTCGACATTCCCAATCACCATTGCCAAACTTCTAGGCTTACAGGAAAGTGGCGCTGAACATCCGACCTACACGTTTTCACGTTTAAATCTTTGGCCTCAACCTCGCTATTATTTTGAAATGAGTTTTTAATTTTTTTTACTTTTCCAGTTGTTCCAGTTTACTTTTCCAATTTTTACAATTTCATGTTTTTACTTTTCCAGCTGTTATATATAACAGGGAGAAAGTATGGCAATCGGTCAAAAAAATGACTCCCAAGATTTTTACATTTTTGGACTTGGGATCTTGAAATGTCAAGAAATTCAAAAAAATTTGGGTTTTTTTTTTATATGTTTGGATGTTAGTGTGTGTGTTTGTGGGGCATGGTTTTGTTCACCCTATTTGAAACTTAATAACTCCTGTGTTTTTTGTTGAAAATTTCTGAAATTTTGCAGGGAGGTTGTGTATTAGGGGTATTGATTCTATTAAATTTTGGTGGTTAAAGATTGAGGGAGTGGGGAAATAAAGGGGATTGTGTGTTGTATCTTGAGTAGGTTCAGACTTAATGACTATTTTACTTGTTATTATCATTTACAATATTTTATAAAACCCATCTCTACTCTCAAAATTAAGTTTTTATGCCATTTCATAATAGTTAAAAATATAAAATATCCTAACAGATAGTGCCATGAAATGTTGCCGGGAAAGTTAAGCAACTTGTTGCTGGATTTTGTATCTTAAGTTGACATAGAAATCACCTATTTTAAATTGAAATTGTTTACAGTATTAAAATTTATTTACTCCTTATTTGAAATTAGAAATTCCTATACAATATGTAGCTTTAAATACAGAATTTTAAAAGTGTTATTTTTCTGAAATTCCATTATTAAGAGATTGTTTATATTTTAACTTACTGAATATTATAATTTTAGTGTTTTTCCTTAGATCTGTATTCAAATTTTTAATCTAATGATTCAGACAGAATATTTGTGTTCTTTAAAAAATTTTATATTTAAAAAAATCTTCAAAATTTTTCGAGGATAGAATCGGGTCAAGAGGGGTGTTNAAGGAAGACACTGTCACTTTTTACGAAAAGAAGGGAAATCAACTTCCGTTTCCAAGAGTTCATTCCTTATCATAATCAAACCATCTGGTTATCCACCCCTGTGCACGTCCCCGCACATCCCGTTAACAACCGTAAAACCTTTAACGCTATTGGTCACAAATTACGGTAAAAGGGACGATTTTCCTGCCATTCGAGGCAGTCAACAGAAATATGACATTGCCATAGGAAACACGCAGTCTACGTGAAAGGAAGAGATTTGCAATAGGAGACGCAGTTCTTCATTTTTCGCAAGGGCTATAAACGGCGGTTGTCAACATAGAAAGAAGACATTGCCATAGAAGCCAGTACATTGGTTGTGTCAATAACCTACAGATGGAGCCATAAGTTATATGAAAAATTTCATATCTGATTATTATAAACTGAATGTAATTAATTTAAAATGAGAATAGCTGCTATTCTATATACAAATTTGATATTCTATCCTAAAAATGAAATTTTGTTTATTGTAAATGCGATTAAATTAAATAGAATCTAATTATTAAGTAATTTTATTTTAGTTAAATTTATATATTTGTATAATCATAACAAGAAATATTTTAATTTATATAATCTTTGATTGAATATTTTTTAACATAAAATATGTAAAAGATACTTTATGTCCATATTAAAAACTTCAGATGGAGCCACCTGGTTTGAGAAGTGTCAATAAACAAACTGATGTTAAAGCTGAACTGATGATTATATTACCCTGATTATGTATTGACATAATTTATTTTATAAGCTATAGCACTAATAAAAAAATTATTTAGTAGTCTAAGACTCTGTTAAAATATGTAATATTTAAAGCAAATGCTCTTTAATAATAAGAGAAATAAATTTTGCTGTTCAATAATTAATCAATGATGATTGATTATTAAATACAGTTTTTTTTTTTTTATAAAGGATAAAATTAAATTGAAATATAATTATACTGATACAATAAAATTAGACAAATTCATCATTATTGTTTAGATTCAAAAGAAATTTTGAAATGATTTACAAAGTGTACTGGAATAAATTTCTTAATTGGTTTTATTTTGAATTCTGACAACAGTAATGACTCAGTATGTAAATGAAAACATTTTAAAAACATTTCTTTTTAATTTTGAAATTAACCTAACTTAACAATTTCTAAAAACCAGTAAGTTTTTATTCTGCTTAAATAAAATTTTGGGCTGGAATTTATGTTTCTATGAGGTTATTGCATCCGAATATTTCTTAAGTTTGAATTCATTAATAAGATTAGTTTAACTCATAATGAAAGTTAAAAATTTTGCTGATAGCATTGTTTTACAATTTACAATTAGATGTATTCTTAATATGCTTTAAATGTGATTATATTCAAAATTAGTACAATCTTAATATTATGTAAATATTATTTACATAAGTCAATTACTACTCAATTACTATATTATTATTATAGTAATAATGTATTTTGATTATAAAATGATTTTCATGATAAAATGAATAAAATGATTTTATTAATAATTTACATTTAAATCTACAAGATGTCAATAAAGGATGTAATTAAAAAAAATTAATGTCTGTAAAAACTAGTAGATGGATGATCTAATCATTGTGAGGAAGATTTCAGTTTTTGTTTTAAATAACTTATGAGAATTTGGTGTATGATATTTACAGTAATCACTAAGTATATGCAGCAAAATTTTAGACTTCTGCAGATGATAAATCTGATTTTTTTTTTTTTTTTGTTTTTTTGCTAGAAAGTTATCAAAGAAAATTAAATATGAAAATTACAAATGCCAGCAAATGCACCTATTCAATTGCTTTCTCATTAAATAACTGCCTGTTTGTCAATGGGAAAGAGTGCTATTTACCTTTGGCAGTGGCATTACTTTGTAATCTTAATAAAAATTATTTCATTCCAGTTTGAAATATGATGGTTTGCTGTCATATTAAAAAACATTATACAGTAGAACCTCGAAAACTCGGCACTCGATAACCTGGCTCTCCAGATAACTCAGCCACACCCTGGCAGGGCAAAAAAATCCTTAGTTAATTAATTTTCATGATAAAGATAGCTTTATGCCTCATAAAGTATTTTTCTGAGGCCTGTCTTATCAGGTAAATTACTGTACAGTGTATTCATTAATTTTCATTTTCATGTAGTAAAGACTCTATGCCTTCATAAAAGACGTACTTTTCCTTTGTTTAAGGGTATTTGGGCAGTTTATTCTCTGTTGTATTCTGAAGTAAACAATGTATACAAGTACAGTACAGTATTTTCTGAGGAAACACTCATACTTATTTTTTTTTAACCCCATTCCTGATAACCCGGCATTTTCACAAACTCGGCCACCCTTCGGTCCACATCAGGCTGAGTTTTCGAGGCTCTACTGTATTATTCTTAGAGAGCTGAAGTGTTTTAATACAGTTCCAACATGCTATAACAAATAGTTCTAACAACTAAGTAATAAATTAATTATTTGAAATTTAATATTACTTTTACGTCCTGATGCAACCGTGTGACCACTAACTTCCAGATGTCAACCTTTTTATATTTTAAATTATAACATTTTGTGTCTTGTTTTATCCAAATCCTTTCTTTTAACCTGAAGATGGTTGCTCTAAGTAATTGAAAATATTGACTTATTCCAAAACTGTGTCTTATTTACTTCACAACTGGGTTCATAGGTAGACACTGGTCATCTTTAACCTCACTCTTTATTCAGGAATATCTTACACACCGATATGTGTTTTGCACATACACTCCTCTTTCATTGACTACACGATAGAATATGAACATGTATTCTCCATATTACAAAATTTTTCATATAATGGTAAATTTTTGGGCAAGTGCTGTTCAGTGCACTGTTGGGAAATTTTAACTGTAAATATATGTATTTTTTTAAAAAACAGGATGTGTATTAGTTAACACCTCTTTACTAAATGTCTTAAGGAAAAAAGTACATTGTAATTTACCATTATATGAAAAATTCTGTAATATGGAGAATACATGTTCATATTCTATTATACAGCTGACAGAAAAGGGACATAAGAAAATGCATATTGATGTGTAAGATATTCCTGACTAAATCGTGATGTTAAAGCTACCCAGTGTCTACCTATGCACCAGTTGTGAAGTAAAGAACAATTTAAAATATTCATTTTACTTCAATGTTTTATGAGCTATGAAGCTGGATGTTTGGTTTTGTGATATTTGGAATTTTATTAGTTAATTAGCATGAGAAATATATCTAGTTTTTCCAAATTGTTTACAAAAAAAGAAGACACAGTGTCACTTTTTATGGAAAGAAGGGACATCAACTTCCCTTTCCGAGAGTTCATTCCTTATCATAATCAAAACATCTGGTGGTCTACCCCTCTGTACGTCTCCACATTAGCAACCATAAATCCTTTAATGCTGTTGGTCAGAAATTATCATAAAAGGGGCAATTTTCCCACCATTTGGGGCAGTCAGCACAAATATGACATTGCCATAGGAGACACAGTGCTTCATCCTTGGAAAGAGATATCAATGACAGCAGTCAACATAGAAAGAAGACATTGCCATAGAAGCCAGTCAACGATCCCAAAGAACTTGCCATAATTCAGTAATTTCTCATTTGTGCTCCCACATCGAGTCAAATTCCCTCATCCATCCTCCATCTCCGAGTTTCACCAAGAAACTACATACTAAATGGAGAAGACACTGAGGATGGCATTACATGTCTTCTCCATTTAGTATACAATATTTAGCATGAAAATCATCATATTGATCACTAAGAAACTACATATCATTCAGAAGGAGATTACCTTCCAGATCTATGATCAGGGTAGTAAGTTAATTTTACTGTAAACTCTCTCTCCCAGTTCAGCAGTATACTCTCAGTTTAGAGGTGTAACTCCAGTTGGACTCAATTATGTTAATTTGTATTTGTATTTGGAATAATGTATCACATGGGTGTATTTTATTTTAGTAAATCACTTATTGTTAAGTTAACTTGTTGACTCCCCTTTGATTGTTTAAGTACAGACAATACACTCCACTACATCTGGGACTTATCTGCAACACTCCCTATTCATCAACGAAGAAGCCCTCTTTTTAATTCAGTAATTTCATAGCAAGATAGGATGCAAAATCTTTCCCTATTTGGTGTCAGTCCTGATTGTCGAACAAGTCGAAAGATTTAGGTGACATATCTTTTTTTGGCCATCCTTAGACGAGAGTGAGAAGGCCTCAACGTCCCGACGATTAGAATGTTCAATACCTTTGACCATGATCTCACATTTTTGTAATTGATAGCTCTAACAACTTATCAGTATTTATTTTATAACAAGCTATTAGAACTATTTTTTGTATTTGATAATAAAAATGACATAATTAATAGCCTCATTTGTATTCATTCTGTAATAAATATTCATGGATCAAATAAGTCTGGTGCAGAGAGGTGAATCTTTCTGATTCCATGTGCCATATAGTGAGCATACTTATCTTTAAAGGTATTTACGCATGCCAATGTTTTAGACTTCAGATAATGATATTTAAAGAAATGAAATGAAAATGCTTTAATTAGAATAAATGTAAAAAAGCTAATTTGAAAAAGTATGATCAGATGATAAACTGAAAAGATGGCTTATAAACCAAAATCATATGATGTTATTTGCCAAATGATTCTTCCAACATTCCACAGGTTTACCATTCCTGGTCTAGAGTGTAGATTAGTGACAAGTAATTTTTTTTGGATATGGGCTGCAAGTGAACCTTGTAAGCTTCCAGAATTTTTTTTTAAGGAATTGCAGACGTTAAGCCTGCTGAGTACTAACATACTCCATAACTGCCAGAACACTGGGTACTAAAATAATTCAGGCTCCAACAAGAAAAAGGACAATTATAAATAGATGGTTATTAATTTTTCAATATTTATTAACAAATTTTCATGTATAATATTTAAAACAGCATAGTTTGCCATTTATGTATTGAAAACGACATGAGTGATGTCATCTTCAAAACATATAATGCAGTGTATTCTCAGATATGCTATTGATTGCATGACAAATTTTTTTTTACCTTAAAACTTTGAATATTTTATGGATAATTTTCATTTATGATAATCTTTGTTCACAAAATATAAAACTCTTAATAAAAAAATTTGTTATGTAATTAATAACAAACCAGAGAATATATTATCTGTTCTAAGCACATTACACTTCAAAGTGTGAAGAGTATGAATGAATGAAGGACATTTGAGCAATGTCATCTTCAAAACATAAATGGCAATCTATGTTGTTTGAAATCTTATAGGCCTACATGAAAATTTGCTAATATATATTGAAAAGTTAATAACTGTCTATTTATATTAATCCATTTTCCTGTTAGGTCCTGTATACGCTAATGATATGCACATTAGTAATGTATACTTTATTTTCACTTTTTTGCTGGTCAAGTTCAATTTGAATGTTTTTCATTATGAATGTCAAATTAATTCGGGTTGCATAATGGCATGAAGCAGAAAACATAAAAGTAAAGTTTCATTGCTAAACACCTGGGGCACAGGCGACCTCACAGGCTGCAGGTTTCTCATGACTAGTTTAGATTGTCTTTTTGGAAACAGGAATCATAACAATTAGCAATTTTAGAATTTTGTGAATTTTGTACAAGTAAAGTTTGGAAAGTTTCTAATGCTGAAAAAGAATGCAGACATTGTGAAACACAGACAAATGTTCATTTGCCTGCAATCTAAAATTCTGTAATTTTTAACAAAAATATATACAGTATGAATTTTAAATGGTAGCTGTATTACGTATTATATAGGTAAATGTCTCTTCAATCCGAACAAAATTTCGGTAGACTTTCTCACAGCTCTACAGGTTAAAAATCTCCTTTATTGTTTTTCACATATGCATTTCGGGCAAGTTTAATTTTCCTGCCCCTCTTCAGTGCTACAAAAGAAATTCATATTGAATTTACACAAAACAACTTTATAGTAGAAAATGCTTACAAGACATAAAAAGACACTTTATAATACCTTAAGATTTTCCCACATGTTCTTTCATCTTTTTTACAGTACTTGTACTATCAATTTACAATGTTTTCAAATTTATAATTTCCTCTTAAGGGTGTTTTACATCGAAATCCGTACCATTATGCTACACAACTAATTACAAATTATAATTATTAGTAACATTTTAAATCACTTATTTATAACAAATTTTTTCCTTTAAAAAAATATTTACTAAAAAAAATACATACATGTTTTTCTTTAAAAGTGTCACAACAATAACAGAGTAGTATACGTTGTATAAACTTTAAAAAGGTTCAACATACAATAAAATTTTCACGACAATGTATAATCTTAGAAATATAAACTATTGACTTGTTGCGCCCCCTATCATGTTATACCATTGCTGGTCGATTTGCATGCCATTGGAAATGTTTATTAAATTATTACCACTGTATTTCATTATTTCTATATGTTCTTTGAATTTACGTTTATATATATTTTTCTCACAGTGTAGGATTTTAATATTATTTCTATCTATTTTGCAGTTACTATTTTTGATGTGGTTATACCAAGGTGAATTATCATGTTTTAACCGTATGGCAGCTTCATGTTCTTTTATCCGTAATTCCAAAGTTCGACCCGTTTCACCTATGTATTCTTTAGGATTTTGACAGTTGCAATTAATTTTGTAAACAGTTCCAGTTTTTTTCAATTTATCAGTATTGGTTTTGTATTTTCCTAATTTATTTGAGATTTTATTTGAAATTTTATTGGTCAAAGATGGGGCCAAAATTATATTGTCTTTTTTAAGGCATTTAGAGCTATTATTATAAATATCAGCTATGTAAGGGAAGGGTTTGTAATTTTTATCTTTCTTATTTTTTGTTATAAATCTATTATTGTAGTATTGTGTATGCCAGTTTTTTAAAAGGATTTTTGGATAACTATTAAGAATAAATTTATCATCTAATTCGTTTAATTCAGTTTTGCGTTTCTTTTTACTGGTAGTTCTAGTATATATCTTTTTTAATTCCATTATATATGTAT
>NW_019385745.1:893050-940433 GCF_000671375.1 Centruroides sculpturatus | reverse complement strand
ACAATTTTTTGTTTATAACGTAGTTTATACGGATTATTTTCAAAAAAATATACGTATTTTGGAAATATTGAGTCGAATTAGTCTAGAATCGATTAATTTTATGAAAGAAAACCTTTCAAACAGCCGTAGTCCGTAAACTATGATTCCTACAAAATTGATTCATAAAGAACGGAACGTATCTACCGTCTTATAGGGGGATCTACTGTACATAAATATTCTGATTATTTTTATCATTGAGAGTTATGCATACCTACATAGAAGTTAACAAGTTAATTGTAATTGTTCCTTGTTATAGAAGTTTATCAAACAGATATGCGAAACTTGGAATCTATCAACATTTTGATATGAATGGAATTCATGAATAGTTTGTAAAGTTTTTGTCAAATCAAATATGATTTTTCACAATACAAAAGGTAATAACAATTTTTGTTGTTACAATAACTAAAAGATAATAATAATAGCAATTTATCAAGTATATTTGCAACTTTCAAAGCTGAAACAATATATGCTACAGCTGAAAAATGAATTCTGCATATTAATTGATATATACATTGTTATTAGATAATGTTATGGAAGATTTAAATTTAATTTCACCAAACAATATTGGCAAAAATAGAATTCAGATGTCTCAAAGCATGAAGGAATAATTAATTCCATGAGTTCATGAAAACCAATCTTATTCACTGTATAATTAGATGAGCATATAAGCTTTGCTAACAAAGTTAATTTACTTTTATTTTGTACAGACACATTGTTAAAATATAGAATAAATCAAATTTTATTATTCACTTTTTACACATAGTAATGCTGAAGCTGAATTTAATAGTTTGAATTTGAAATTGAATATCAGTAATATCATTAATTTCAACTACTCAGTTTTATATCATTGGATCTATGCCATAAGGTTGTATTTCATTTCTAACTGACAAGTGAGTGAAGTGACAGAAACAAGATTTTCAAACCTGTGAAGAGAAGTTACCATTGAACAAGCAGTTATTTATTATGACATTGTCACACTGCTGGGCTGCAATTTTTAATCATATTTTTCATTTATTAAATTTAAAATATATGCTCTCCACCTCAAATTATTACTGTAGTGTTTTATCCCTGTACATCATACTTTTTCTGTTAGCAATAGAGTCATGCCAGTCATCTATTAATTGCTTTCAGGGGAAAAGTTTTGAATTAAAATAACGTGACTTCCAGTTTGCATCAGAAGTTCATATACAGTGGTGCCTTGTATAACGTACGCCTCGAATAACGGACACTGCAAACAACGGACTTTCTGTTTGACCGTTACATGACTCGAGCAACGGACTGGCTTCGAACAACGGACTTTCTGTTCAGTAGTTATGTGAGGCAAACAACGGTCTTTCTACGAACAAGTGTGAATGGTGTTTCCACTCTTTTGCTGTTGCCAGTGACAATCTGCAGTATGTTGAAATTTAATGAGAGTTTATTTAATTTTATTTAATGGATTTGCCTATTTAAAAACTAATTTCTATGCAATTGTAAATGAGCACAATTTTAGGAAGATTCAATTGATTATTTTACATGCAGTATCAGTCTATTCTTGAATTCTGTTAACTATATACTATATAGAAATCTTTACAAATTGTATTACTATAAATGTGAACATCATACTTTTTTGTTATTAACATGATATTAGCTGAAATTGTTTTCTTGTGTTGTAAACTTTTGTAAAAATTTAATACAGTAAATTGTTAATTTAAAAAATTTTTGTAAATAAAGATAGCCTTATTTTCCCTTTACATGAAGTAACTGAAGTAATAAAGATTATCATGAGAGAATTATTTTCATTAGTCCTTGGCTCATTATTAAAATGAATAAACAGCAATTATAATTCAGATAAGAGTGTCATATTAAAAGTGACTGAGGAACATCAAACAAAAATACAGTAGATCCCCCTATAAAACCGTTTCCTATAGTTATGATTCCTATAAAAATTGTGGCATTATCCGTAAACAACGGTAAAAATAACTCCTATAATACGTAAAACGTCATCGGGCAGCCGAACTACTTTCCCGCCGTCCGTAGCGCCACGCTACGGACGTTTAGGCGGATAAATTGAGTTTAGTATCGTCTGTTCATATAATTATATATAAATTAGGTACTGTACATATAATTATATATTAATTATATATAAATTAGGTACTGTATATATAATTATATATTAACTTAATTTATTGTAACTTTATTATAATTAAATATATATTTTTCGCCGTCTAGCGTCACGCTACGGCGAGTTAGGCGACCTATCGTCTGTCCAGTACTGTAATTTTATACATTTCTTGTGAAAGAAACATTTCTTATTTAACGGCCATAAAAATTATTTATATTAAGGATGTCTCCAAAGGTCAACGAAGTTTTCGCAGAAAAATAATATCAGAAATCGCGGCCGCGGTTTGATGCGCTGTTCCGCGACGAAACCAAGCTTTAGCAACGGGCGTAGTCGAACGGTACACACTCGGTAAGCAATCCTACAATTTTTTGTTTATAACGTAGTTTATACGGATTATTTTCAAAAAAATATACGTATTTTGGAAATGTTGAGTCGAATTAGTCTAGAATCGATTAATTTTATGAAAGAAAACCTTTCAAACAGCCGTAGTCCGTAAACTATGATTCCTACAAAATTGATTCATAAAGAACGGAACGTATCTACCGTCTTATAGGGGGATCTACTGTACATAAATATTCTGATTATTTTTATCATTGAGAGTTATGCATACCTACATAGAAGTTAACAAGTTAATTGTAATTGTTCCTTGTTATAGAAGTTTATCAAACAGATATGCGAAACTTGGAATCTATCAACATTTTGATATGAATGGAATTCATGAATAGTTTGTAAAGTTTTTGTCAAATCAAATATGATTTTTCACAATACAAAAGGTAATAACAATTTTTGTTGTTACAATAACTAAAAGATAATAATAATAGCAATTTATCAAGTATATTTGCAACTTTCAAAGCTGAAACAATATATGCTACAGCTGAAAAATGAATTCTGCATATTAATTGATATATACATTGTTATTAGATAATGTTATGGAAGATTTAAATTTAATTTCACCAAACAATATTGGCAAAAATAGAATTCAGATGTCTCAAAGCATGAAGGAATAATTAATTCCATGAGTTCATGAAAACCAATCTTATTCACTGTATAATTAGATGAGCATATAAGCTTTGCTAACAAAGTTAATTTACTTTTATTTTGTACAGACACATTGTTAAAATATAGAATAAATCAAATTTTAT
Organism: Centruroides sculpturatus; assembly: GCF_000671375.1. NCBI lineage: Eukaryota > Metazoa > Arthropoda > Arachnida > Scorpiones > Buthidae > Centruroides > Centruroides sculpturatus. Next base: position 937,148 of record NW_019385745.1, on the reverse strand, counting down.
TATTCACTTTTTACACATAGTAATGCTGAAGCTGAATTTAATAGTTTGAATTTGAAATTGAATATCAGTAATATCATTAATTTCAACTACTCAGTTTTATATCATTGGATCTATGCCATAAGGTTGTATTTCATTTCTAACTGACAAGTGAGTGAAGTGACAGAAACAAGATTTTCAAACCTGTGAAGAGAAGTTACCATTGAACAAGCAGTTATTTATTATGACATTGTCACACTGCTGGGCTGCAATTTTTAATCATATTTTTCATTTATTAAATTTAAAATATATGCTCTCCACCTCAAATTATTACTGTAGTGTTTTATCCCTGTACATCATACTTTTTCTGTTAGCAATAGAGTCATGCCAGTCATCTATTAATTGCTTTCAGGGGAAAAGTTTTGAATTAAAATAACGTGACTTCCAGTTTGCATCAGAAGTTCATATACAGTGGTGCCTTGTATAACGTACGCCTCGAATAACGGACACTGCAAACAACGGACTTTCTGTTTGACCGTTACATGACTCGAGCAACGGACTGGCTTCGAACAACGGACTTTCTGTTCAGTAGTTATGTGAGGCAAACAACGGTCTTTCTACGAACAAGTGTGAATGGTGTTTCCACTCTTTTGCTGTTGCCAGTGACAATCTGCTATTTTTATAATACATTAGTATTATTAAAATATATTATTAGTATATCTGAAGTACAGAGCTCTCGGCTTGCTCCCTTGTTTATTACGTACATCACCTCAGTGCAGGGTATTTACATTTATTCGAGTGTTGTGAAAATCATGGCTTCTAAATAAACAGAAAGGTGACTTGAATTGAAACAAAGCAAGACATCATCAGAAGGAGTGAAAGTTGACAAAAAGTTCCTTGTCAAATGGGGAGAGGTGCAGGAGTTTACCAACACTCATTATCCAAACAGAGCTGAGGCCAACAGGATTAATGTTCTCTACAATGACACCCTTGCCCATCATTTCCGACGGGTGTTGAAAAAAAGAGAGAAACAGACCATCCTGGACATGATTTTCAAGAAGCCTGCTGCCAAAAAACAAAGGATGGAACAAGAGGAGATTACCGTGAAAGCTCTGATAGCCTCTCCTGAATCTGACTCCGATTAAAAAAACAATAAAAAGAAACTTACTGCAATGTGTAAAAAGTTATATCTGTATGAATGTGTGAAGAAAGTGTTCCTCCACCTCCTCTTCATAACATCTGACTATCCGGCATAATTGGTGACTGCTCCATTTTCATTTTTTTTATGGTACAGTACGGTTATTTTATGCTGTGGAATGAATTAAATGTTTTAACATGTATTTCTATGAGAAAATGCATTTCGTATAACATACTTTTCACTTAACGGAAGTGCACCTGGAACGGATTAAGTACGTTATACGAAGCACTACTATATAGTTAATTGGGGCCTCCTGTCCCTATGGTTTCCATATTTGGTATTGTCTTTCATCTATCTAACTCCATTATCAAGATTAATTTAAGAAAAGATGGATGGATGACTGGGAATTTATAGATCTACAATTTTTTTTGCAACTCAAAAAGCAAGTCAGTATAACATAAATTGGATTTTTTTTTTATAGATTTTAAACTTTCTGGCTTTTCTGTAAAATTGTTCAAAAATTGACATTCAACCTTCTGACATGCACCCAACAATATTTGATTACAAAAATTGAGTTATTCAAACAGAAATTAGTATTACTGGGTCTGTGCATTTTAAGATTCAACATTTAATGTAGTCTGGATCTAATGCTGTAAATAGTGTTGTTAAGATAGGAATCAACATAAACAGTTTCTATCACATTGAGAGGTGCAAATTAGCCAAATTAATTTTTCAAGAAAGTTTTCATTTTTTTTATTTTGTGATAAGTGTGACTTTTTTTAATAAATATTTTTTTTTTGCAAATCTACACATTCGGAGACCTCCAAACCTCCCAAAAAAGTCAATAAAAGGGGAAAAATTTGTGCGTGTGTGTTTGGCATCTAATTTGTTTAATTTCTTTATTTTCTGTTCTGAGATATTAAACAATATCTTAGAATGGGTAAAGTGTAAGAAACAAAATGTGGCACTGTAGCTTGTGTATAAAGGGGCACTAATACTATTAAATTTTCATTTTTAATTAAAGGTCAACAGGATAAAGACATAAAAAGGGTCATGTGTCATATCTCTAAATGAATATTTTACTCATTATTAGTGTTCTAAATTTAAAAAAAAAATAAAACTCGGCTCTAACCTCAAAGTAAGCTTTTTGTTATTTTATAATAGTAAAACTCGTTAAAATGTCCTTGCCTAAGACGTTAGAATATGTATGGGGACACAATTTAGTTCAACCACTTTGACGCTTAATAACTGACTCCAATTTAAAAACCACAGAAATTATTAGGATTCAAACAGGGTGGACAAAATCATGCCCCCCCACACAGTATAACACCCACACATATAGAAAAAAAATCTCAAAACTTTTGCTTATCTCAAAATTTCAAGGTGTCCTGAGTCCAAAAATGTAAAATTTTGGAAGGGGTTATATTTTGACTGAGTGCTACACTTTCCCTTTGTTATATATAACACCTGGAAAGTAACAATTACTGAATACATACAGTAATACCTCGATTTTCATTGGCTTCGGTTATCGTCGATTTTTTTCCACAAAACATTTGTATCAGTTTTCATAGGTTGCCTCAGATTTCATTGGTGTGCCCATGTGACTTTGCTGCTAATTTTGTGAAAACAAAGGGCAACCCACGCATTTTCCTGCTCAGTATGGCATTGTTTCTCGTTGTGTGAGCATTAGAGTGTCTTCAGACTTGGTGGAGAGAGGACATGCTATTCTGAGTGCCTCAAGTGTTTTTAGTGTGTTTCAAGTGCCTAACCCTAAATTTAGGCTTAGACAGTGTCTGCTAGTGTTTAGGTATAGGAAGTTAGGGCTATTTTAGTCCTAGCATAGCTGTTAGGCTTAGGTTTACTAAGCCTAAGTTTTCTAGTGATTTTAATCTAAGTGTTGGATTTTGGAATACCATCATCTTGGCTTCCCCAGTCAGCCATTAGTGAAGACCACCAGTGTTTGTGTGTGCCATCATGTCTTTGACTACTTGTAGTGTTGTGTGTCTGCAGGCACCTGTTTTTTATTGGTTGGGGCAACCTGCTAATCAGCAGACCAGTCCACTCCTGTCTGACTGGATTGCCAGTGTTAGTTGGTGCCATTGCCTCCACATTGCAATCCAGCCAGATCAGATAGCATTTTGACAGCTGACTTTGAGACTTCTGGTGTTCACAGACTCCTGGTTACTTTGCTCATCATCTTCACGGACTTCCCTCTCCACATGCATCCCGGACTATTAGGATGGACTTTCTCCACATTTACAAGAAAGAATATCATTCTTATTATTTTTCTGCATTGCTCTCTCAATCTTCAGTGCAGTAGTTCTACACTAGTGCGTTGTCCTTGTGTCTCTCCACCAGTGCACCAGCCAAGTTATTCCCTCTGTTTAGAGCATCAGTGACACCCTCTGGGTTTTTGTTTTTCAATTTTATTCTATCTGTTTCTCTTTGCACCTTTTGATCAGCTGGTCTTTTGTGCAGAGTTTCCTTGGGCATTTGGGCCACTCTATACACTTCTTCACTTAGTCACTCATCACAATGTCTGCTAACCCAGTAGAGGAATTTATTGACGAATTGCACAAAGTTCTTGATGAACTAAAGGGTTACTGTGCAAATAATCATAATAGCAAGTTGAGTGCTAGTGAGAGAGTACAGAATATCATAAAGTATTTCACCAAAGTCATAAACATGGCTGTCAGTTCTTTGAAAACCAACTGCACAAGTGAAATTATCAAACAAAGATTGGCTACCCTTGCTACCAAGTATGATTAAATAGAGACAGCCACCACTCAAAACGAGAAATTTGCATCAGCCATCAGGGATGTTAAAGAGGAGATTGACAAGCTGTGCAAGGTGCAACCTCATAGCTCCTTGGGTGAGAATAGAGCTCCTACTATTAGCTATAGTGATGCCTTAAAGAGGGATATCCAACCTCCTCAACCAACTCGTGAACCTCCAAAGCCTATACATACTGTCCTTGTTTTTTAGTGACAAAAAAGAAGATAGCTCAGAAAAACATGAGCATTGCTTACTGATAACATAAAGCCAACGGAGGTTGGTCTAGGGGTCCAGAGGCTTAGAAAAATCAACAATGGCGGAGTGGCGGTAGACCTGATGGGCAACTTTGACGTGGAATTCTTCCAAGAAAAGGTAGATAAAATCCCAGGGCTGTGTGCAAAGATTGCTAAGAAGCATCATCCTCTGATAAAATTAGCATCTGTCCAGGCTTCTGTAGAAAGGGAAACTCTGACAAAATGCATACATGAGCAAAACGTTGACATCAACACCTCCTGGGATTACAATAATTTTGATAAATTTCAGAGCGAAATCAGAATCAGATTTCCTATCAAACAAAGAGATTTTAATTACACTAATGGGTTTTTGAGGTTTCCCCCAAATTAAGGGATATGCTGCTAAAAGAGGGGAATGGACTAGATGCCCAGTCTATGATTTTGTGCCAACAAACCAATGTTTCAGGTGCCTAAGATTTGGGCATCATGCCCTGGACTGTACATTACAAACAAGGGTCTGTAACCACTGTGGTGAGGATTGCCTGTTCAAGGACTGCACCAAAAAAAAAAAGAGACCAAGATGTGCAAACTGCATCAGAGAAAATTTTAAAGAACATGATCATAACACCATGGATAGATGCTGTCAGGCCTACTTATGGCCAAGGCCCAGGCCATTGAGCACACTGACTATGTTACCTAACAACTGCCTCCTGGTCGTGTTTTGTCTCAACATCTTTCATTGGTATTTTCATCTCAACGTTTTTTCAACTTGTCTTGTCCTGAATTCATCCCACTATAACTATGCCTGTTATCCGTTTCGTGTTTACTGTTACCATTACATTGTACCCACTGTGTTTCATGCCCCACATCTTTTATCTTGTACAACCTCTTTTGTAAGTGTATTGTAATCACATATTTACATGTAAGGGATTGCATTCCAGTGATGTTATTGTATTGTGTATCTATTTTGCCTGTGTATTTTACCTTTATATTACAATTAATTATGTGTTTTGTAACACCTTTAACTACTTGTATCTTTATTATTGTAATTTGTTACCACCGTGTAGTGCTCACTGTGGAACCTGGCATGTATTGTGTGCATTAATAAAGAAATGAATGAAAAAAACAAAAAAAAAAAAATGATTGTGTGAGCCCGTGCATCTAGACAAACAATTCCATTGCTTTCTTTTCCTTTCAGCTCCATCATGGGACTAAAGAAAGTTTTCAGAGCCAGTAGCCCTTTGAAGAAAAAGGCCAGGAACACAATCGAGTTGAAGGAAATCATAGAAAAATACTAGAGCAGCATTAAGATTGCTGAAATCAGCCGCGCATGTATAGGAAGTCATCATCCACGATAAGTTGCATTGTGACAAAAAAGGAAGTAATAATGAAGACTAATGTAGCGAAAGGCATGAATGTGCTAATGAAACTGAGATAACAAACAATTTAAGATGCCAAACAGTTATTATTAATTTGGATCAATCAAAAACAGTTAGATGGCGATTTTGTTTTGGAGGACATCATATTAGTCTTTTATATTCATTTTATATTCATTTCTTATTGTTTTTAGTATTAAACACTATATTTATTCTCTATAAAATGTGTTTTTGGTACATATATTGGAATGTCTAGAATGAATTAGTTGGATCTACATTGATTCGTATGGAAATAATTGTCTTGGTCAGTTTTTGTCAGTTTCGGATTTTGTTGATTGTTTTTGGACGGATTATTGACGAAAACTAAGGTATCACTGTATTTATATATTGACTGTGTCATTACTTAGAGGAGTCTTTTAGCTTTGGAATAAAAAGTTTCTATGTTCTATCTTTATTACAACTTTATTTATTGAATCTTTTATTCTGAGGTCACATGATGACATCAGACTTTCTGGGTCTCTTTTGGTAACAAGTGCGCCCTGAGTCGGAGTCAGTAGATTTTTACGTGACTCCACAGCTCTGATGGCCCCTAATATCTCAAAATTATTAGTTTTATCTTTGAAAAAGATGACAACTTTTGATTAGATGTAATGATTTTTATAAACTTTTGGAGATGAGTATGATAGAACACAATGCAAGAATTGGTATTCTAAGAAAAGTAAGAGCTATCATGTTAATGAATAGTGAAAAACAGAATTTTGAATATATAATCTGAAAGTGTATTTATTTTTACAAAATTTTTACTAGGTTTAATCAAAAATATCTATTATATAGGGAAAGTTGGGACAGAATGATGCACTTTTTTATAATAGTTTTATTCATATAAAATTAAAAATTTAAAAAGGAAAAAATATCTTAATACCAATATGTTATGTATGTTAATACCAGGGTTTCTGAGAAAGATCTAGACCACTAGTGTCCAAGCGGTCTTTGTACCCTGAACACTGGGAGTTTGGACGTGGGTTCACATCTCGCTTGGATGGGCTGGCCACGTGGCGTTTTCTAGGTTTTCTCCACATCTGTAATGCCTAAATAGGGGCCAGTTTCCCTTAAAAAGACCTCCCAGAAGGCATTCCTCCTAGGCAGATCGCCCACGTATTGCATTGCCATAACTTAACAATGACAACAACTGAGAAAGATCTATTGAGAGAGAGTATTATAAAATTTCATTAAAAAAATAAGTGGTCTATTTAAATGCAGTTTGCAGTAAAGGAAAGATTAATACAAAAGCAGAAGTTGTTTTATGTACAATATATTCAGTGAACATCAACATTTGCATCTTTAGTTACATGAAGAATGTCCGATCAACGAGCAGTTATTTATTGTGACATTATCAAAATGCTAGGCTGCAATTTTAATCATATTTTTAATTTATTTAATTTATAGATTATAGATTATTTAATCTTTTAGAGATCTAAACAAGTGGTAATTGATGAGAGTGAGGTCCAGGGTGTAGATGTGTTCCTTGGCCATGAGGTTGATGGCTGACTACTACTTTGTCTGGATTTGAACTGTTTGATCCATTTGTAAACTTTTCTCCAAAATATACAGCTTCTTCCATACTGTGCCAACATTCTTCAGTGAATTTTCATAGTTTTTATGCCCTTTGCCCACAAAAATTGGATTGCAGAATGCTGTTCCTACAATGTGCAATTGATTAGGAGCATTCAGCTTATCAAAACAGTACTTGGAATGACAATGATGCTATTGTCTGGACAATGTCTTAGCAAATTTGCCTGATACATATTCGTATACACTATATCCTGTTTACCACTGCCTGTAATAACAGTGCTGGAATTTCCAAATTGTCTTTGTATCTATCTTCGCATTTAATTTTTATGAAAAATTGTTTGAGTAAGTCTTTATTTGTTGAGATTGTAATCTAATATTTTTTAAACCATAATGATGATACATAACCTTCCTTAAATACCAACAGAATAATAGTTAACTGGCTTCTCATGATGAGACTGTCTGCTAGTAGCAACAATATCAGAAATACTCTGCAGGTATATTTGAAATTTTTATAGTTAATGTACCAATATGCTCATGTATCATTCTGCCCAACTCTCGTTATATTTTTTTTATACATTATAATATGTGTCAGACATACAACTGGAGTATGTATGAACCAGAGTTTGGTACTTTCTGATAAAAAAAAAAAAAATGCAAAAGATTATAATCTTTACAAAAAATATGGTTTTGATTAAAAACAAATAGCATGCATCTAGTGAAAATTTCAAGCAAGATATTTCATTTAAGTATAAAAAGTAAAAAAGTTAGTTTGGTTTTCCATGGTAATGTTCTCTCACTAAAACTTGTTACTGTATGTAGGGCATTGTGATTAATAAAATAGTATATAAATATCTGCTTAATGGTAATTTTATATTTAATTATATATGTTTAAAGTATTGAGATTAAACTGGCTGTTATTGCTTCGTTTGCTTGTCTCATTCTTTTGAATTTAGATGATTATATCTTTGTTTTGCATTTAAAAAAAATTAAATTATGTGATCAGACATTTAGAATCACATTACTCTGAAGAACTAGTTTTATATTCTTTTCATATGTAACTGACATAATCGAATAAAATATTCCAGAATATCTTATCTTAAATTAAATATGTAACATTTCCTCTGGGACTTTTCTAAGATTTTCAATATTTTTCATTAAGCAGATGCTGAGGCAGTAAAATCATCCTGCCATTTTGGAATCCTGGTTTAAGTCCAGACTGGCTCAAATTCTCATGATTCAGTTGATCCAGATAATATCTGACTCCATTTGTTATCATCATGCTGTTTCCATTATGAATCTGACTGAACTTCTAATTGATATGTGAAAAAATTCTCTTAGTGTTTGCAGTATAGAAAGAGTTAAAAATTAAAAATAATATTTGTCAGCAACCTTAAATTCAGAATTTATTTTTGGTTAGTTTAATAATCAGTTTATTATTCATCTAAATATATGCAGATACAAAATGCTTTAAGTTAAACTTGCATGAAAATAATGTAACATTTCTATAAAATTTGTCAGAATATACTCATTGTGGCTAATAGTAATTTAACCAAATTTCATATTTGTATGAAAATATTTCATGAAGAATGTGCAAATTTAGTACATATGATCAAATTAATACAGTATGTCAGTTTGACTACAGTTAAATATGAAACCTGACAGATATTATATAAAGATATTATTCATAATTTTCTAGAACAGATTTGAATTTTGTTTCAGACACATACATTTGATGATGGAATTTTAATGGGATTTTTGGAGGAATTTATAAGAGATACTGGTTAGTAATGAGCAAAATCAAAATAATAATATAACTAGCATTACTTATTATTTATGAATTAGTAAGGCTACAATCTTCTGATTTTTGCTTTTCTGTCTTATACTCATTCAGAAATTGATAAGGATTGCTTATAAAAATAATAAAAGATTTCACCAGAAATAGTTCTTAAAAAGTAAAAAATTAAACATAATTGTAGAATTTAGCTTAAATCATTATTTACATTTTGTATATTATATTATTATATTGATGGTGCATTTGTTATTAGTGTGAGATTTCATAAATTTCATGTATCTTACATCAATATCCTGTAATAAATACATTTCTATATATTTAATTTCAGATCTGAAAGCATTGATTTGGTTAATTTTGTCTTTATAATTTATCTCATTATAGAAAGTAACATCATGTTTATCTATTAAAAGATAGAAATGTGCAAAAATTATAGTAATAGTTGACAATACAATCTGATCTATCATAAAATCATTTTGAAAAATATTTCATTAAAATTACTAAAATACCGTATTTAAAAAATTATTTAAATTTATTCGAAATAACTAATTTATATATACATAAAGTGGATTTGATCATCATTCATTATAAAAAAAAACCTTGAAAATAAGAAAATATTATATTTAACTTAATCTGTATTTTATTTGGAATTCTATTCAAATATGAGGGTTTTCTCCATTAACAATGCTTTAGTTAATTCTATTTTTTTAAATAGAAAATTTATATTATTAGTTTGTTCTATGTTAAATTTATATCAAGAAAACATTGATACAAGTTTAATTATATTACATAAGTAGGTTATAATCAACTACATAAATGCTGTGACCTATTTCAGGAATGTATTCAGACATGACACCAATTGCAAGCACTGTAAAATTGCATGTATCATAACAGTAAAGATTTGCATTTATACAATAAAGATGCAATTCTACAGTTTGATAGTTATTATTATTATAATTTGAAATAGTTGAATATATATGTTTATAGAAAAATAAGATTTGTAAGCTTTTACATATTTATCTTATATAAATATTTCTTTCCAGAATTTTTAGAATTTATTTCTTTACAAAAGTATATCTTAACGCCTAAAAAAAAAAAAGGCATTACTATGTACTATTTTTGCATATACTACATTGTATACTATGGTATACACCATGAAATATTTTTATTAATTTGATAATAAAAATAAAATTAAAAAATTCTAAATTGCTATAGATGTAATTGGCATAAAATGAACAAAAACTGACTGACTTTCACAGACTAGACATGATTTTCTGATGATTCATCACTTATTTTCAGAAATAATTCTAAATTTGCATCATTCAAATATGACCTTTTTTTTTTTTAAATCTGAAAACAATATTTAAATTTTTTTTTTGTTTTCAAGAAAGAACATTATTCATGCTTTTTTTTATACTAGCATTTTTGAATGTTTACCCAGATCATCTTACCAAATTATTTACAAATAGGATTCATGCACTAGAATTATAATTCTAGCAATAAAAGTACAAAGTTTTAACATATATTATGTGATTTTATATTAGAGAGGGGTTTATGTAATACATTTTTAATGAAGGATTTACAATAGTCCAGTTGTAATTGTAGCCTTCAAATGTATGCATTAAAATCATTGATTCATATTTTATCAAAGTAAATGAATTAAGATAGTATATTTTATGAAGCTAAAAAAAATTAATTTAAATTATCACAGTATCGATTTTAAGGTTTAATTGACTTTTTAATTTAATTGCATTATTATACTACAATTGTAATGTGTATATATATAAATTGTAAATATAACTTATATTAAATATTTAAAATATTGATACGTTGTGTATGACTGCTGCTGCTAACAGCTTATCAAAACAAAAAAAATTCGAAAGTATATCAGCAACGATATTACTTTCGAAATTTTTTTTTGTGTTTGAAGTATTCATTCTTAAACCCCGATTAATTATAACAGTTTCTTTGCGGTTTGATATAATGTTAACTGAATTTAAAAAGTTTTTCAGCTGTTGATAGGAGGGATATGCTTATCAGTCGTATGGTGACATTGGTCTGAGAAGTTCCTGCGCCTTTAGTGTAGACGTAGTGTATCTTTCGAGGCGTCGTTCTCTGACTCATAGCCGGGGCACGTAGACTTCCTCCAAAAATACGGCGTTGACGTGGATACGGTTTCAGAAGAAGCCGTCTTCATGTTTGCTGACGTTGATAAGATTATACTGTGTATTTTTACTGAATTTTGTACTGTTTCGCTTTTACTTAAACGGTTAAGTGTTTGACAACCCGTTATCATATCCCTCGCGCTATACTTTTATCCTTTATTTTAAGCATAAATTATCCCTTTAATAACTGTAAAAATTTGAATTTAAGTATAATTATTCGCGTAGTGACGAAAAATAAGCGCAATTTTCTGATATACTGTACCTGCTTAGTACACATCAAACACGTTCGGTATTTCTCGTTAAAGTGTGGTTATAATGACCTTGACTGGTGAGACCTAACTTTTTGAACGTTTTTGTCGTTTATCTACTTCCTGGAGTATCGTTTTAAGGTATAGTTTAGATTGGAAAGAGTTCGTGCCGAATGTAGAAAGTTACTGGCAAGTTTAGTCTACTCATTTTTGATCGTTTACTCGACGTGTCTTACTTGGTTTCATCTCACGTCGAATTCCTGGGAATCACTGATGTCTGAAGCATACCTTCTATAAATAGTCTTGATCAAATCGACTGCTCAGATATTCTTTCACTTCCTTTAAGTAAATGAGTTGTTTGTAAATTGATACTTTTTTTTTTAAAATAATTAAACTAACTGTGATTCTTATCCAGTAAATTCAGAATTAAATAGCAAGATGCAAACGGTATCATACTAAACGTATTTAAATAATATTTCGTTTTAACATGTGGTTAATTAAGTAGATTGTTTTGATTGTTAATAAAAATAATGTTTGAATTATGGAAAATTATATTAATTATGGCCATTTAATAAATAAAAATTTATTTACAATGAAGACATGTAAAATTAAGAACGGAGAGCGTACATTTTGAGCATGTTATAAAACTTTGCTCTTTTGTATATACGTATATCAAAACTGAAATATAACGTTCATGACCACTTATAATTTAAATATCAATAATGTAAGTTAATATTTTTAAATTTGCCAGGAACAAATAATAAAGTATTTCACTAAAAACAATCTTGAATGATGGTAACCTTTAGTTTTTTTATAAGATATAAAAAACTAAAGATTACTGTTTTAAATTACTGTTATAAAAATAAAAAAAATATTATTCAAAGATATTTATACAAAAATAACAATAGACTATACTGATATAAATATTTTTAACAGTAATCAGTAACGCATTGAGACATCATCGTAAAGGGAATATTGGGAATAAGTTTTTGTATAGTTATTTTCCTAAAAAATGTTCAATCAGATTCATATATAAATAAAGATAAATCAGATATTCTTTATGCAATTATTAGAAACGCACATAAATAGTCAGTCATTAAGTAGTTCTCACAAATTTTCTTTATGTATTTATTTTGAAGTTTTACTTAATGAGGATCATACATCATTTCTGTTTCCCCTGAATATGCCTGTGATTACAAAGATTTAAAAAAAATGGCTGTTTACTGTTCATCGGGCAGTATAATCTGATGATGCGTCTGTAAACAGAATAGAAGACAGGCAATGCTCACAATAACATTATTGATGATAAACAACATTTTATGTATCATTAAAACGCAATAAAGATTACTTCATCGTTCACTTAAGCTTAAACAATGACATGCGATGAACGATTCACGGCTTTATGGATTAAATTTTTAACTAAATTAATATATAAATTATTAGCCATATATATTGAGTTAACTATAAATTAAAAAAAAATTAATGTCTATATAGCTGTATTTAATTATATACAGTAGAATAACCAAATAGCTGTACTTGAAAAAATTTAAATATAGATTAGAAGCATGAAATTTCGAGATGGTTTCTGAAATCTTCGAGATGGTTATATCAGTTAGATATAACTGATCTGTTCATATATGTATCATATTTATGTTTTAATAAAGTTTTCCAAATAAAAATTTTATCAATTGAAATCGTTAAAGTTGATTTACAAATCCTTCGACTTAATATCATAAAAGGACTTCGTTGTATCAGAGCACAATAATATGTATTGTGAAGATACAAGTTGTTTAGTTCTTATATCAAGTAAGAATCAAACAAATTATCAAATATTTATGCTTGTAAAACGTTCTTATCTGTTTATGAAAAGTGAACAATTATTTTCATGTCCACATGGATAAGAGTAGGGCAATCGTTTAACTAAGTCATACCACTTAAAATATTTAAGAACTAGAATAATATATTTGATTTAGAAAATTCAGATTTGAATTAATAATAATAAAATATTAATTCCTTCATTTACAACAAGAAAAAAAAGTAATTATATCATTTGTTGATGGCTCAATTATTAACAAAAACGTTTCGTTTCTGCGTAATTTGTGTAAATGACTCACGTGGTCAGTAGTCTACATTTGTATGAAATTGTAAAAGTTCGTGACATAATGCCTCTGCTTCGTCTTTACAATAAAAAACAACAATAATAATTGAATTTTCGTTTAAATGATTATTACTCGAACATAGAACAGCGAACGTTTTTATTATCATTTAAAAAACTGTTGTTTATATTTTCATAGATAGATTCGTTAAGATCTCAATTGTTTTAATATTTCGATTTATATGGTAATAACCATTGAACTGTACACTGTAATTCTGTTAAATACTGTGTTGAAATTTTCAACCATTTTATTCTTCAACGAAATATTAGATAATTTTTACGAGGGAAAAATCGAAAATTATCTGACAGTAATGGCTAAAATTGAGGAAACTTTTTGGAAAATGTTGATTTATGAAGTTTGACGTTCATAAATTTTGTTTTAACTTAACACCGTATATTTATGTATCATTGGAAATACAATTTAATTCAGAATACATTGCAATAAACTGTATAGAATTATCTATTATTATTCTATCAAAATTTATAACTAAATAACTTGAAAAAGAAGAACTTTCTTATGTCATATGATATGGATTAACTTATCTCATAACTGACCAATTAGCATGATTGTTCTGAGAATCAATCAGGTACCATTTTAATAAAGCTGAGATTCAATAAGGTGTTCGTATGATTCTGCTCTCAGTGTTGTGAGTGGCGTTAAGTTGGTTACTGTTTTTGTCCCCATGTTAATTTAGCTTAACTTGGTAAGATGAAAAACACAGTGAAAAAAATTGACTTGTGATCTTGAAAGTGATCTGAAATATTAAGTTTACACGAAAAAGCTATACATTATATTATAAGAAAAGTTGATGGAAATGTAACCAAAGATGGTGTTTTTAAATTACGTGAGATGTCAGAAGTATCAATGAACTTAAAACCACACTGGTAAACACAGGAAAAGATACACAACAATGACAAGAATTAAATGACTGTTAAGTGACAGAAGAAAATCATCTGACAAGTGAGTCAATTAAAAATGATTTCTTTCAATATGATTGAAAGGTAAGTGATAGGATTGTTAGATGCAGACTCAAATAATTTGATCTACATGCTAGAATTCCAAGGAAAAAGCCAATTTTATCTCTCAAGCAAAGATTGAAAAGATTATAGTAGGCTAAAATCATATTAATTGGATTGAGGTACAATGGAGAAAATCATCTGGAGTGATGAGTCCAGAATGTCCCTATTTGGTTGTGATGGAGTAAAGTGTGTAAAAATAAAAATTGGATGTTTGTATCCTGAATGCATTACAGCTACTTGAAGCATTCAGTTAGTAATGTGGTCTGGGATTGTAACACAATATAGCAAAGGTGTGGACAGAATTCGTGTGATTAATAGTATTTTAAATACCAAAAAATACACAATTGAAATACTTGAACCAAAACTGAAGCCTTCTACACACAGTGTTTTCAAGGATAACGAAGCCTTTATATTTCAAGAGGATTCACCTCTTTTGATATGTTTCTGTTATATACAAACTGGTCTCCAGGATGGTCAGGTAATAGTCCTAACCTAAATCCAATCGATAATCTAAACTGATTAAAGGAATCTGTTAGCCATAAGGAATCAAGGAGTAAAACACAATTGATAGACGCATCATACGATCTTGGTTTCAAATAATAACACGTGAAGATATTATAAGGCTGCAATTAAGGCAGAAAGGTATCCCAACTAAGTACTAACAGGTAAAAAAATATGTTGTATGCTTTGACGTAACTTTTGATAGAATAAAAATAATTCAACGTAATTAATTAAAACATTTCTTTGGCGATATATAAATATTTGGTATTCTAAAACAAACTGATGTTGAGAGCCATCAGACCTTAGAAATCCACA
The DNA here is from genome assembly GCF_000671375.1 of Centruroides sculpturatus. Lineage (NCBI taxonomy): Eukaryota > Metazoa > Arthropoda > Arachnida > Scorpiones > Buthidae > Centruroides > Centruroides sculpturatus. The sequence continues at coordinate 921,885 of NW_019385745.1, read as the reverse complement.
TTTTTCCAAAAGGTTTCCACAATTTTGGCCCTAAGTATAAATGGTGATAAATTAATTTTGATGAAGATCAATGTTTGAAAAATGTGAAATATATTCTTGTAGTTTTTATTTCACTTTTTAATGTTTATATTTTGTTTGTTTAGGAATTCGTTTGTCATAATGTAGAAGGATGAATGAAAGTTCCCATCATTAAGAAGTGAACAAACAAACGGAAAAAAATAAAGTAAGTTTGTCTAATAATAATTTATTATCTAAAAATATATTTTATTACATATAACATATAAAAATATTAGAGTTTTAAATATTAATTTCATTTAAGAAAATATGATTTTACGAATCTCGATAAGAACATATAAAAATACAATTTAAAAAAATTTTTATATTTAAAATTTTCTAAGCATATTGTCGAAACATTTGGAGATTTTCAAATATTTTGCTATTTTTTCAATGCCAAAAATTGTTAATTCAATAATTTTTATGATGGTGATTTCGATATTTCTGTACTGTTTTAAAGAAGAACATATGAAAGTTTTTAAAAATGATTATATATACCAGACATGGACAAATGTGGCTCTTGCTGAAAGTGTTAATTTCTGCTTTTTATTATTATTTTTACAATTTTATTTCCATAAATTTTTGAAAATACGTTTATTAAAAAATTCAATATTTGTTTTATATTATATTTATATTATATAATAAAATCGCGGTACAGAACTGTGGCTCCCATGCATTTTGCAAAACCTACATTTCGGCTCCCACTGAACTTTGCTTGCCCACCCCTGATATATACAATTATAAAATATATATTATATAAATTAAAATATTTAGTTTATTAAATTAGAAATTAGAATATAATTTAGTTTCGAAATTTTTATTGACGTTTAATAAGTATAGTTATGTGTTTGTATAAATTATAATTAACGTCTATTTGATTTTGAATGTAATTTTTGCACTTTTACAGTACTTTCCCGGCTATTATATATACATAACAAGGAAAAGTATTGGAATCGTGCCAAATTTGACCCTCTGAGTTTTTTTTTCAAATCTCCACATTTTAAAACTCCCTGAAACTAAAAAAAGAAAAAAGAAAAAATTGTGTGTTTAATATTGGGATTGGGTAAATAAATCTGTCACGGTGACTTGTATGTAAGAGGCAATGATCTATTAAAATTTGGTTGTGAAAGGTCAAGGGGATGGTGAGATGGAGGATGGTTACGTCTAATATGTCCTGTGGGGTCAGACTTAATGAAGATTTTACTCGTTATTAGCATTTTTTAAAAATAAAACTCGTCACAACCCTCAAAATTAACTTTTTGCCAATTTATAATAATTAATAATATAAAAAGGCATTTATAACAAAATCTCATAACAGATGGCACCATACAATAATTCTATTTATTACGATTAATAATATGAATGTTATTTTTCAAATAAAAGCTCATAACAGCCAGAAAAGTTATGCAATTCGTTGCAGGATTTTTTTATTAATTTAACTGAGAAATATTCGAAAGGAATGAATTTATCGAAATGAATTATATCGACTTCGATTCATTAGGAGAACGAAACGAATTTAGTTTTTTGCATTATTTTACCGATAAAGATGAGAAAAATAGTTTCGTACAAATTAATATCACTTTCAGATATAATATGAAAAAAGAGAGTATTTTACGCATTGATATTTTGAAAAACAACGTTGGTTTTTATATTTTAGCATTTTAATTTCATATTAATCGTTAGTAAACATTTCTCCCCGTCTTAGAATAGTTATTATGGAGACCGATGTATATTATTCTTACTTTTAGCTAATAAAACAAAGTGGAGACTATTAAGAATTTTGTCAAGTCTCGTTTGTTACATCCGTTTTTAAATTTTTTCCTCTCCTTTAAATGCTCAAATATCTTATGTAATAATTCGTTAAATTGAAAATATAATTTAAAATTATAATATATAATTGAAATAAAATTGTAATTCATACTAAATAAGTTTTAGATAATTCAGTTTCTGTTTTATGAGCAAAACTTGTGAATTAATAAAACTTATTCATAGAAACTTTACCAATTCTAATTATAAAATATTTGTAAAGAAACATTTATAAATATGAAATTCTAATCTTCAATAATTTTTGACAGTATAATCATGACTTTCTAGTTTTCATATCTTTTCTATTCTTCAGTGGAGACTACTTCATGCTCTATGATAAAATTTTGTTATGGAATATCTGAGTGAAGTAATTTTTCACTCAAATGTCAGAGAAGCTCTGATTAGTTGATTTTTCTGTTCTTCCTGTTAGTATTCACGGCTTTATTTGCTTTATAAATTCGGGGTAATTAAAGGTCGATTTTATTACTTTTATGTAGGCCTAAAGTTTTATGGACTTCTTCGAAAGCATATTGTTTATCGCTTGAAAAATGCTTGTCTCTAAGTCGAAAACTTTCCACAAAATCTGATTCAATTATTAATTTGGATTTAAATTTCAACACGTTATTTTGATTATTTGGCAGGAATATAAAAAAACAGAACAATTTTGATGATGTAGAGCGAAAGGTTAAAAGTTCTTTTTGTGGAATGTTAGACAAAATATTTTGGAAATTAGAAATAAATTAGCATAATGATTGTACTGTCTTGGAATAACTGAACAAAATTGTAAATTTGAGTGTTTTGTGGTTTTTATTACATAATTAATGCAGAAATAGTTGATACTAATATAAATTATTTCGTACTGTTTTGTAGTAATGAGAATGTAGAAATTCGTTATCACTTTGAATTAAATCAGCTAATTTTAATGAAAAAAATTGGAATAGAAAATAATTTCTAGATCTAAAATATTGTTCGTGTAGAAACAAACAAATTCTTTCGAGTTTATTGAAATTACGTCTTACGTTAATACATTTTAAACGCATTTTTCTGTCAAATTCTTGTATTCTACACGAATTTGAAGTTTTAAGAATTGAATTCGTAACAAAGCATATCGAATATTATAGGTTAAAAAACTCTGTACGAAAGATTGTTCATGTTAAACGTGGAATGTGTTTAAAAAGCACGCTTAATGACATTTAATTTTATTAATGTTAGTCTATTGTGAGTATAATCTGTTAATAGCACTTATTATACTGATTTAACTTGCGGATGAAATTAAAGATTGAATCTCAATTTAGATGAATAAATTTTTATTTTCATCTGTATTGTAAAAGTTTCTTGTATTTCGGACCTTTTCGTTCCTCCTCAGCAGGTGTTTTATTATTTATATTTCTAAAATTCAATAAAGTTTAATAAAATAATATTTAAAGGACTATAAGCCTTAATTAATAACATTTAAGTTAAACGTCATTTTCTTTTATAGAAGTTCCATTTTTGTGACACAGCAAATAGAAATCCGCTCCATTATATTCGTTCCATTTACGTATATGTGGAATATAAGTTATCGAAGCGTGCTTCTGCAGAAACATTCATTTAACCATTCGCAATTTAGAACCTCCCATTCGATAAATTACCAAGCTATGACAAATAACATGGTGACCGTGTTTTGGTTGCGAACCGTACATTTGCGTTACTGGGACGCGTTGTCGTGGGTGAGGTCATTCGGAACTTAGTTGCCATTTACGGAAATGAGAATCTATCCTGCCGTAGTGGACGCTTATTTTATCGAGAGGGAAGCCGAAGGGACGACGATAAATCATACGCCAGTCGATCAAACGGTCCCACCTCGTTCTCTACCTAGTTTCGTTTTACGGAAATTAGGCGTAATATATTCGTTTCTGGTGCCGATTGCAATGAGCGTGGACAGAATTTGCACATTTTGAACGCGAACAAAACGTATCGAAAGTACGTTTTATTCCATTATGCCAAGTTATTTAACTCCATTAATGTTGAGTCGAGTCTGCGGTATGACTTAAAATGAATTTTTTTTAATTATTAAAAATGAATTATCTACTGACAATAATTTAATTATTAACGTCACTTATTCAGAAAAATATGGTGGGAATAAATGGAATCTTGAAGAAATTCGACTTATTGATTTACTAACTTTTAAGAAATTTTGTGGTTTGTGAGTTAACAGGTCTTTACATCCAACAAAATAAAATTTTTAGTTAATTATTTTAAAATATTCAAGAGAATTATTAAGGAACTGTTCGCCTTAACTTTAGGTCTACTCGATAGAATAATTTTAAAAAGTTACGTTTTGGAATTTCCTTCGTACAATTTATAAACAGTTGAAATTTCAATTAGGCCTATACACGGTATAGATAAAACAAAATACATTAATTATAATAATATTTTAAGCAGATCTTAATTGGTCATATTTTACGATGATCAATTATATGTATAAATTACATTAATGAATAATTTTTGAGTCGTTAATAATCATCGAATGATTTAAATAATGTAGATTATTTTCTACAAATAACAATAAAAGAAAGATATATGTTTTCAGCAAGCGTTGACGAATCGATATTGAACATTTAGCTATTGAAAAGAGCCATTCGTTAATTGTCTAGGTATTGCATAAAGTTACTTACATTATAAATTAATAATTTTATCTAATATTTAAATTTTTATTTTGTATTTAAGAATTTATATATAAATTTGGTTTAGCATTAGATTGTTGATTAATAATTTAGGAATTTTTCAATTTAAAGGTTTAAATCAAAGCTCATTTTAAGAACTGAAACAGTTATTTATAGTGCTTTCTAAACAAATTTCTCAGTTAAGTATTTAATCGATTTTCTTTGTGAAATTTCATTTAAATTTCACGATTTAAAATATATAGTTACGTTTATTATTATTTAGAATCCTGTATAAATTAAGGCTAATATGCTCTACATAAACGTTTCATCTCGAATGAACTTAGTTGACAAGGATTGATACTAAAACTTCACCGTGGACAAAACAAAAATATTGTCGGAAAGAAAACAAGATGAGAGGCAAATCGGAATTAAAAAGAACAAAGTGAGGACGAGACGAGTATAATTTCATTTTGATTCTCCTTTTAAATGAATAAATTACCAGACTCTAAACTAGATGGCCCGTCGTTGGAGGGGAACAAAGCTTTCATCTAAATGTCTATACATTAGTATATGAATTTTAAACGAAGATTTCAAATTATCGTCAAATGAATCAATTTTTCTTAAGAATGGAACTGATAATTACATTAAAAAATATCGAAGAATTTCCAATGTTACGTGCGTTTAATAGAATTATTTTTTCGGTAATTTGTTCTCGAAACATTATCCTAAACACTTTGTTTAAATGATATTTATTACTGTAGCTTTCCTAAAAGTAGTAAATAAATGTTTATATCGATTAATTTAACAATCTATGAAAAAAAATGAAGTCTACATTTTTAAATTCCACAAAATTTCGATTTAAAATGATCGAATTCGTGATTAAATTAAATTATATGATATATAAAGAAAAAATATTTGCCTAATTACATAATTTTCGATTGGTTTTGTTTGAAAAATTTATTAATTTATTAATGCCTAAATTCCAATGTCGTAAGAAAATATGAATGTATAAATATATAAAAACTATTTAATTTTTTTAAAAATTCTTATTTAGATGAAATGATTATTAAATAAATTGACGCTTAACATAATAGCATTAAAATTTATATATGAATATTTAAAATAGAAAAGAATTAATTCTGTTTGTTTATATAAAATAATAATTTTATTAACAAATATGCTATTATTTATTGATATGTTGGCGTGTGATATTAATCCGTTCATATGGACTATAATATTAATATACTGTATAAACTACATACAATAGAAGAATATTCACCAGACAAAGTTAAATGTAGAAAGCAGATTCAATATCTGGATAGAAAATATGAGTTTGGTTCATAAGTTTGTAAAGAGAATGAGACATTTTTCGTACTTAAATGCTAATTACGAATACATTTATCAATACTTAATGCTAATTTAATTAACCTAAACGTCTCTCTATGCGAGTTGGACGATATCATTATTTAAAAAGAATTTAAAACATCTCAGTGTGAATTCCTGTGGGAACTGAACCCATGTCTCATCTAAGCAGTGAATATGTTCTTGATTCGTGTATATTAAATATATATTTCTAATAATATTTGGTTAATTAATATATCTCGAAAGTTAGAATAATTGAATTTATTAAATTAGAAATATTTAAAAATACTTTTCATATAGGAAAAAAAATATTTATAATTACAGCAAATATTTGCATTAATATACGAATAGAAATCTTCGCAGAATTTCCAAAATAAAGATTAAAATGTTTGTTTGAATAGTTTTAATTTTGCAAATTGATTATACGCAGATTTAATTTTTGGGAGAATTGATCGCACATAGTTCGAGAGTTTCAAAATAACGAGAAAATGATTATCCGAATTTATAGTACAGAAAATGAGGTACGAGTTTAGTTACGTCATCGACTGCTTTACACTCGTCCAGACTGTTTTTTTTTTATTTATTTTGTTGTTATTCTGTCTGCGGATTTTGTACAACCGAAGTCTGGACCAGTATCTATTAAGCAAATTCAAATAAAATGTAAAGAGAGTAGATGTCTGCCCAGGAATTTAACGTCTGGATTTTCAGTCGCGCAACTTTCAGACACGTTAATAACTTAGACTTTTTATTTATTCTCGACTTAAAAATTTGCTCGACGCTTCTCTAGTCGTTTGAAGGCCGCATTTAAGTTTTAAATTAACCTCTCAAAATTTATTTAAATTTATCTTAATTCTTAATGCCAAATTAATTAACGTAATTATAACGTTAGGATAATCCGCTGCCCCTGTAAAGTGGCTTCATCCTAAGAACTTTCGAATTATAAGGAGAAGTAGGGCGAAATTACGGTTCCAACTGTTGCGAAACTTGCATTAAAAAAATGCATAATTTTTGTTTAAAATTAAATACACGCGAAAGTGTTTTCAACTAACAGTTTATATAAAATAAGAAAGTTAAGTTTTGCGTGTACTCATTCTCCTCTCTCCTTCGATAAGAGTAATTGACAAAACACGTAATATGTAATTTAATTACCTCTACGAATTTATTATTATATTTTTTTTCTTGCTTTTACTCTTTGCATGTCAAAACTTAAAAAGTGCGAATAATTCATTTGGAAGGTTTGATTACTCTCATTTAATTTTAAATACATTATTTTTCAGAGTCAAATTTATTAGCAAATTCATTTAACCTTTTCATAAACTACACACACTAAAAGCTTTGAATTTACAGTCGAAGGTTTAGATTTTTGCCAACAGAGAAACGAATAGTCCAAACAGGACTTTTTTAGAATATCTTTTTAAAACTTTTCTCGCTATTCATCAGCGGGTTATATATGAAAATCTCGATATATTTTTTTTTTCTTTTGCTAGAGAATATCATCATCAACTCTAAGTTGACTCGATAATTTTCGAGTATCCTCTCGGTGCAAAGCAGTCTTCGGTCGGAAAGCCACATCGATCGGTCTGTATGTCTGCACACAGTCTAAAATTGGGGTTGAACGTTCTCGGAGCCAACTCTCTATCGTAACAAACGGGACCAACAAAGTAGCGCAATTTTTTTTTTGGTTGGAAAAATTCGTTATTCGGACACATTCTTGTTACTTGCTTGTTAGTAAGGAGAATGTGGTAAAGAGGTCGTGCATAATTGTTTAATTAATTAATTAAAATAAAAACTTTGATGTTGGTGGCTACGTTGAAGACTTTAGTTAAAAAAGATAATTTACGATGGTAATTGTTTAGTAGCGAATTACGAACGATCGTATATTCCTAATTATGTTTACAGTTATTACTTTACTAGATATTGTTAATTAAAGAAGTAATTCGTGCTAACTCCGGATTTATGGTACAAGTCTTTACATAACCCAACTCCTCCATTAAATTAAAGTTATTGTTTTCTTAATTATTAATAAAGCACGATTATTCGCACCGTTAAAAGTCACTGGCGAGATAATTGATAAAATATTTTCGCAAATTTCTCTAAATAAATGCCTCTATATATTTTTTGTTTTATTAATTTATTTTAATAGGACGGCGTTTATCATTGGTCGGTTGGAGCGATGTGACGTCATGTTGGATTATATATATATATATATAGGCTGTATATATATATATATATATTATATTATAAAACATATTTCGTCGGTATGCAGCGTGAGAAAATAGAATTTATAAACCTTAATTACCTCTCGGAAGAGGTAATTGGAATTGTTATTTTAGTAAACGCCGAAGAGATGGATGCGGAAGTGCTTCGACGTCCTTGAACTTCGCTCCTCTCGCGCCTCGTCCCATTAAACGAATACAGCCGCCGGGTGGCGCTGCCCGCACCGCCCGAACGACGCGAACAAAACACCTGACACTGCGGCCGCGTCGCCATAGCGACCGAAGCTCTTCTCGGACGCCCGACGATGGGAAGGTCGCCATGACAACGGTCGAGTCGACCGTACTCGTTCGCTAACTACAAATGTCAAGGGTCGCGCCCGTCGCGCCAACCCCGAGGATCCGTCCGAAATACTTTTACGTAATAGGGTCCGTTATTGGTGCGTGTACCGAATTAGGATCCGTCCAATCACTAATAAATACTCTCTTCGGTCGATAATCTTCCGATTATCCCGGATAGTCGAAGGAGTATCGTTGTTTTTTGGAAAAACGAGCATAATCGGCGCTCGCGACGAATAATGGCAGCTATACCATCAAGAGAGTTTTGTCGTTCTTTTCGTGCATTAAATTTTCGAGACGAAGGCGGCGGAAGATGAAGATAACTGGGAAGAGGAGCATTTTTGTGTATTCTTGGTAATTAAAGTTGCGTGCGAGCGAAGACGGTGGCCTTGCGTCGGGAGATGCGACCGTGACCGTCTATCGCTCGGTTGCTAGGGTTACGGAAATCGACTAACGCCCCTTCGTCCGTCCGTCCTCCTAATCCGTTTTCGTTCCATACAAATCACCTCTTCTCTTAAAATTACCAAATTATTGTCGCAATATATTCTACCAGTTTTATTCAAACTTTAAGATAAAATTTCCCCCTCGTTCGTGGATTCAAAATAATGGAATAAAAATATTTCTTGCTGCAATTTTTTACACGCACCCGGAAATACACAAAATTTCACGTTTTGGTGCAAACGTTTGCAAAAATATTTTGCGACGATTTAAACGCATTTTAATCTTATTTTTTCGTGATGGTTACACCCGATTAAGGGATAAAGTTCTTATAATTTAATACTTTCGTTTCGTTTTATCCACCTAGAATTAACGAACCCATTTAATGGAAATGTTAGAAGTTAGTTACGAATAAAAACGGACCTTCTAATTACGCTTTTTTCCAAAGGATCCAAACGCTCGATTACTAAAAATTGTTACAGAATTTGGAAGTCTCATCCCATTCGTTCCTAACGAATTATATTCACGTATTTCGTTAGTAAGCACGATTCCTCTTTATCGATTTTATATATTTCTAAATTAAACGCTTTCGGATTTATCTCGATGTTTTTTTAATTCGAGAATAAAATTGGAGCGAGAATATTTGAAATATCAATTCCGGTCACGTGTTCGTTTCTTAATTAAAAATATTTGCGTCGGTCCGAGATTTAAAAGATCTATTAATTCCGTTTCTCATTCGTCTCATCGATTTCCATCTCTTTTAACCTATGTTTAGATAAATCTACATAGAAATCGAATCTTTTCCGTCTCTCCCCTTTGCCATACTTTTTTGTGTATGCCAATGAAAATTATCGCCTTTACTAAATAGTTTCGGGATTACGGTCGCGTGGAGAAAAATCATCATCGCCATTTTTCTCGCGCTTCCGTCCAGGAGAAAGAGGGAGCAAGTGGTTAACCGGAAAAAAACGGTTGTTCCGTAATCGTCAGATAATCGAGCTCGGTCCTTTAACATCTCGAATAATAACTTAATAATGTGCATTTTATTCCGTCTATATCCCGCTAATGAGGCGTATATTCGTGACGTAATCTGGGGATCCACCGACGTTAAGGGATGCGATTTCGATCCTTTTACAACCGATTTTTATTATTTACGCTGGTTAAGAAGGCGTACTTCTTTCGTTTCGGTACGTAAAAGTATTACGCCAATCTTTCGGATCGTCTCCGGCATCCCCGCCCGTCTCTCTCGGTAGATCAAAAATATCCTTTCGGATCCGACCCGCCTCTGGACGCGGTCAACTTATTTACGACTCGCTTTATTTTGGTCGATCCTGGTCGAGGTCGATCGATAATAAATTCGCGTGAAATTCTTAAAACTTCCGATTTTTTTTTCTGGCTCGTAATTTTGTTTTACTCCCGTCGTCGGGTCTTCCCGAAAATGCCGCATTCGACTTATACGAGAGACGAGGGACGGGTGGTTTCAAAATTCAGAAATTTTTGTACTTTCCTATGTCCGACAGGAACTTTTTGCGCTTCAACTAGAAGAGAGTTTTGCCTATTTTGGAGCGCTTAAGTGGTCGAGCAAAGTTTCGAAGTTCTCTATTTTGTAGTTAACGATGTCGGGATCGAACGGCTATCGAGAAACGAAGTCGCGCCGGATGGTGGACACTCGAATGGTTTTTTTTAGATTTCTTTGTCCAAAGAAGCGCTACGAAGTGTCGAATTTGGCCTCGAATTGTTATCGAAGGCGATTCGTATTTAGGAGGAAATAAACAAAAAGGAACGAAACGTCCGATCGATCGGCGAGGAAGACGGAGGCCGAAGCGATAAAACGGTAACGTATTTGTTAGGCTACCGAACCCGGGAGACAAATGTAATCGCGGCAGCCGCCGGTTGCCCCGGCAACCGCCCCCCCGCCCGTCCGACCGTCGGAAGGAACGGGGCGCGCCGGTGGCCGACGTCGACGCGGATCCGTCGAAAGAGAAATCTTCGATTCTCTTTCCTCCCTCTACTTTTTGTCCGACGGGAGCGTTCTGGCCGACGTCCGAAAAGCCAGTCGGCAAGAGGAGAAATATCGCACGAGAGGGAACGATTCGGTCGTTCGGTTTCGTTTGGGTAGAGACGCCGAACCGAATCGAAATATTTTGGCTCCGAAAAATTCGATAATAAGCGTCACCGCGACGCTTTTCTGGGAATTTTTCGAACCAAAAAGGACGGGAAAAGTCGAGGCCAGTTAAACGTTTCCCGGAAAACCGGGTTTTTACTCTTCCCTTCGCTGAGATAAACGCTTAATTTGAATACAAATTAAATACCGCGCCTTAATTAATTTTATACTCCGTGGTGTTTAATCGAATAAAAATAACGCTGGAGCACGAAATTACGCGTGCCTCGTTCGATTCGGCTTATTTAAATATGGAATTTTTAAATCCGACAACTCCAATTCGCAGCTCGCTATTTAGTTACGAATGTCAATAACAATCGTTTCAAAAAAATGTCTAAAATGTTATAAAGAACAAAATTTATTAATACGAAAGGTTACATATAAGTTGGATGGGCCTTTTTACATTGTTATGAAAATAAATTACCGATACATTTTGGCAAACGTTTGTATGTGGTTAGTGTCACGAGCAAAGGCGTTCATATTCATTTGTTTCGTAACGCCGTCTACCTGTCCCGTCTTTTATCGTTCCTCTGTTCTAAAAACGAATTCGTCGACCGGCCGCGGACCGACTACCTCGAATTCTCTCTCGTCATTGGTCGCCCGGAGTCCGATTTGCGCGCCGCCATTGGAGGACGAGGTGTTGTCGAGTCGAGCGGCTTCGCCTAGCAACAGAGAGGTGGCGACGACCGACGGCGGTACTTTTGCTTCCGATACGTTTATTATTCTCTTGCGCCACTCGGAAAACGAGAACTTTTTTCCCTTTTACGACGACGATCATCCAGAAAGAATAATTGTCCGTTTGTCGTCTTAATTTGTCGATTGTAATCGACAATTGACTGTTCCTACCGCCTCAGTTGTCGGCGAATAAGAATCGAACGAACGAGATGGGAAATTTGATCGCCAACGAATTATTTTTTCGCTTTGCACTAGAACGCGAGATAGCGTTAATTAAGGTTGAATAATCGCAGTGGCGAAACGGACTGCGAAGCGACGTGCCGCGCGGCAAACGCGCCCGACTGCCACAAACGTTTATATATTTACGCGTCCGGGCATGGGAATTTTGCTGGGCATCCGGTCGAATGACGGTATGCGTTTAGCGAAAGAATAGGTTTTTGCGTGTGTTGTTTTTACGGCTGGGCAGAAGAGCATTTATAAGGGAAACGAAGGGCAATAAAAGCGTCGTGAAATTCGTATTAAGGTAATGGAAGAGCTATTTTCCGGGAGAGGAAGGGTTGAATATTGGTGGGAAGGTGCATTTGTCGGATGGATGCGTAATGTTCTCTTTATCGAAAAATAATTGGAGTGGAGATTCCACCGATCCTTTTTATTTGACGATTTTCGAGCTATTAAAGGGCGATTAATGAAATAATTAAAAAGTTTCGTGTGGATGAATCGTGCACTTAAGGTGTCTCTTCTCTACGTGTCATCGCTTCGTTTCGCTCCTTCTACTGACTTCAATTAAAATCTTGTTCCCGAGCCAAAAACTTTTTTTTTTTTGTTTTCTCTTTGCTAATGTTACGACTAAGTTTTAAATTCTGCTTTCTTTGATTTGTTTGGAAACTTTCGAGATAACAATTTTACGATTATCGTTTAATAAATCTCTTGTCTTTGTCGAAAAGGGCATTTTCTAAAGCAAGAGGAAACTTGCACTTATATCGTTTAAGAACTAATCAAAGACCATCCTATACGTCAATTAGCAGTGTTCAAAAGATTCCTTATGAAATTTGTTTTCGCATAGATGTACAGTATAGTAAAATGTCATTGATAACGTGCTACGTGACAAATAATGAATCTGTAGCATTGAAATATTCTGTAATCATCTTTAAATTAAAGCTTGGAATTTGTAAAAGTAATTGATGTTTTTACCATAGTTTAAAATGAATTTTGCTAAAAACTGCTATATTTAATTTCTGACTTGAAAAATAAGGCAGTTATTTTAAATGTGTGGGGGCTATAATTCAATGCACAGTAACGTTTTTTAAAAACAGACTTTACGTAATATAAAATAATATGTAATGGTCACTTTTGGTAATTTATAAAATAACTATTTTTGATAAAGTGTTTAAATGAATTTGCATTCAAATTTTTAATTAAATATAAACTGGTTGTAAGAAATTCTGTGATTTATTACTGTAATTTCCTAATATCAGTGATTTTTAATGTGTGATGTGGTCACAGTTTACTTAGAGGAAAGCAAATATTCTTTTTTAGTTTCCAAGCTTAAATTACTGGTAATTGAAAGTGTAGTTAAGAAAATGAGTGAACACAACAGATATAGCTATTATTATAAATATCCTTACTGTAAGTATATAATGGGTGGACAAGCAAGAGTTCAGTGGGAGCTGAAATGTAGGTTTTGCAAAATGCAAGGGAGCCGCAGTTCTGTACTTTTTTATTCTGTACCTCAGTTCTGTACAGTGATTTTATTATATAATATAAATATAATATAAAACAAATATTGAAATTTTTAATAAACATATTTTCAAAAATTTGTGGAAATAAAATTGTAAAAACAATAATAAAAAGCAGAAATTATCACTTTCAGCAAGAGCCACATGTAACTCAAAAAGAGCTGCATTTGCCCATGTCTGGTATATAACATATACTCAATTTTGTGAAAGTTGCAAATGAAATTACAAATCATTCAATAAACATAGAAAATGAACTAAACATCCTAAAAACACACAAAAACAACTGTTTAATGAGTTCCTAATTTTAAGTATATTTTATAAGCTTATATAATTTCCTTTTATTATTATTGGATATCCTGAAGTGAAAAAATACATGAAACAAAATTTTGGTCATTCCAACAATTTTTGGTTAATGTTTATGAACAACAGCATTTTTACTTTCTTACCAGAAAGGCAACTTGCCTGTCATTTAATCATGCTTGTCACAATTTAAAAAAGGAAATAGGTAACAGATTATTAATTACATGATCAACACTCCAATGATTGCACTTTCCTTAAGTAACACAATCATGGTTTACAACTGTGATTTTTACTTTTCTGGCTCTGTTATCTATAACAGAGGGAAAGTGTGGCAATTGGTCAAAAAATTTCTCCCAAGATTTTTACATTTTTGGACTCGGGACCTTGAAACATTGAGAAATGAAAACAAATTTGGGTTTTTTTCTATGTATGGCTGTTTGTGTGTGGGGAGGCATGATTTTGCTCACCTTCTTTGAAGCTTGTAATAACTTGTGTCTTTTGTCACAAATTTCTGAAATTAGGCAAATGATGTTATTAATTTAAAATTTTGGTGGTTAAGGTTGAGGGGTGCAGAATATGGGGGTTGTGTGTCATATCTTGAGTAGTGTCAGACTTAATGATGATTTTATTTGTTATTACCATTTACAATTTTTTATAAAACCTATCTCTATCCACAAAATTAAGCTTTTTCTCATTTTATAATAATTAAAAATGTTTTAATAAAAAACTTTTTATATCATAACAGAGCTTGCCACACAATTGCTGGGTAAGTTAAGCAGTAGCGTAGCGTAGTGGGGGCGGCTCGCCCCAGGCGGCACTTTTTAGGGGGGCGGCAAAATTTCACAATAAATAATAATATTTTGTAAGAATTTGAACCATTTTACTTCATATTTTCGTCCACCTACAATTCGGACCGATTGAAATGAGCACGGAATAGTGTTACCATCCAGACAGTCTGAGAATCGACTCATCATCCGTGCACTACCTGTCGACTTTTTTTTTTTTTTCGCTTGCACGATTTATTCGTATATATATATATATATATATATATACACCTCCAATATCCAATAGAGCTAGGTCACTTACATTACTCCTACCCAAGTCTCCCTAGTCGCTAACTGTAACTGATTTAGAACCGGCATGCACTGCACACTATTCTTCACTTCACTTCACTAGCACGGAATTTTTCATTACTTATTCTGTGACGAAACTGAACTTTAGTCTTTTAAATTGAGATACCTAAATAAGGGGGTGGCGAAATTTTCCTCCGCCCCGGGCGTCTGACACCCATGCTACACCACTGAAGTTAAGCAACTCATTGATGGATTTTGTTATTTGTGATTAAATCCCAGGTAGTGAAATTTATGCCTGTCACTAATTTAAACTTAAAAATTATCACAGATATCCATATATATTAATAAATATGAATGAGCTATTTTAAAATAACATACAAAATAATATTTCATCTTGTACATTGCAAAGAACTAATGACTTCAATATTAGATGTGTTATCAGAGAAAACAATTCATCACATTCATTAACAAATAAAACAAAATCACAAATCATTGATATAGCTATCCCAAACACATACAACATAAAAATATATACACTGAAAAACTTTTCAAATACTCATAATTTGCTCATAGAATAAAGCATCTATGGAGAATGAATAATAAATACCTTTATTTATTATGCTTTTAGTTCTTTCTAACACAGACACTACAAGTCTGAAAACATTAAGCTTTAACAATAAAAATATGCAATGACAGCCATCATCATACACATCAGAGGTGGTCAACTTTTGTGTACATAAGATCATTTTTAAGATTTTTATCTTAAAAATGTGTCGCGATTGGCTTGCTATCGTAGGCATAGTCTAAGTGGCGTGGGGGAGGTGTGAAATACATACTATGTTTAGATAGGTAAGAAAACCCACAATATAATTTAAAACATGAAGAAAAGGTACTTACATTTTAAACAGAAGAAAAATTGAAACTTAATGTTGTCACTTTTGGGGACCACCATTTCACTCTTCTTCTCTCTACTGTGTCCTGACCTACTCTGTCCCTCTTTCCACCTTTCTTTTTTTCAGTTTTATGACCCTTTGTCTACATTTCTTATTCCTCTTTTACAACTATATGCAAATGGATTGCACATGGACCGACAAAACCGCATCTGAGGGAGGATGTGGAGGTCCGATAACACTACAGTTGCATTTGAATGTTACGTTCACGTGTTGCATTTGGTTACAAGTGTACCACATTAAGTCAAGACATCGCGAGCGATCAATCAAAATTGGCTTTGCGATCGACTTGTTGGCCACCCTTAATATACATAATATTAAATAAAGCAGCCATACTAAACACATGTTATATATTGTTAAGAAATTTTTAAAAACATGCATGCATTAATAACAGATAACCATAGTGATGGTCTTCTTTGTAGCAATGCTTTGACCTAGGTTAGGCATAACTACAGCTTATTTCTTGAGCAACTACCCTCCACTAGCTCAAGAAATAAGACAGATATGGAGGATGGATAAGGTATTTATTGCACTTGTTGCCCTCTTTACTGGTGTTATACCACAAACACTACACAAAAGTCTAGAAACATTAAACCTTAATAAAAACATATATGGCACTACAGAAAGCTGCAATATTGAACACGTCACATTGTTAGGAAGTTTCTCTATGTTGACAGGCATACCAATAATACAGAAGCTTAATGTAACATTGTTTGGATAGCTATGCCTTTACTTTAGTTGGCATGGCACTTGGAACCAGTATCAGTTGAGCATGACATTTGCAACATAATAATAATAATAAATGCTAAAAAAATTAAAAATAAAAGGATTGAATAGTGATATCTGTAGTATACTTACTTGATGACTTACCTTTTGTCAAGATGTTCTATAGTTGCAATGTAGGTAGTGTGGCTCTTGGTGGCAATGATTATCTTATGAGATGTAAAGCAGTAGATATTATAATAGTGAAATTAACAATGATGATATTAACCACTAACTACCATATTCACAACTGAAGTTAGAAGTTAAACAATCACCTCCTGCTTTACTAAAAGTAAATGAATGCTTATTGGTTAATTTCTAACTCTTGGTCCTCAATTGTGAATAAAGCCTTAAGAAAGTTGCACATATACTACAATATCCAATGATATGGATATTGTAGTATATGTGAAAGCCAATCACTTAGATCTTATTTGCTATAAATATTTCATAAAATATAAATGTTGTTTTTTTGTTAGCCATAAAAATTGTAGGCATAATAACCAATGTATGATAATGAAACATAGTAGGCCTTGATATGATGGATTTTAGAATCTTGTCTGTTAAGTCCAGATTTTTCCTTTGGACAGAAATTTATTTATTTATGAACAGAGTACACTAAAAGATTGGTTCAATGAGTATAAATTACTTAAAGTATCACTTATACATTATATAGTAGTGTGTCAATTATCCAAAATGATCATGGCAGGACAATTTCAGATAACCAATAAAATTTGTTATGGGAGGAATAAAAAATACATTAAAGTTAAAATATAATGTTAAGCTTTTTTTTACTATTGTACTAAAGTTTAAGTGATGAAATTAATATATACAGCAACATAATACAGCAATATTTTATATCATATACTACGTAAATGATTAGACACTTATTTTATTATTGTTTACTAAAACAAACACTAATCTTTCATTGTAATTACAACATACTAATGAAACTTTGGATTCAAAGTAAAAAAAAAAATATAAGGGTTGCCCAAATGAAACGTGGACATGTGTCATATTTCATCATACAAAGTAGCAATTGGTGTGGATAAGCTCAATATAGGAAAAGAATTAAGTATTGTCAGGAATAATAGATTTATCTCCAGTAATTGGCAGATTAATGTTAAGTTACGATGGAAGCATCCAGAATGAAATGGGAATTAGTTTGGTTTTTAGTGGCTGAAGGGAATATGAGTGCCAACAGCATTCGTATATGAAGCACATTTAAGTGAACATTGTTTAGGACAAACAGCACTGAATAGTTGGTACAGGAGTTACAGAGAAGGCTGCAAGTCAATTCAGAATAAACTGAGACTAGCTCAGGCACACCATAATCCCCATTGCATCAATTGCAGTTGGTTGACTATGTCACCATGTACAACAATCAACTAAGAACACTTTACTGTTTTGCACAGCCATGACAGAGTTTTGCAAAGTCAAAATGCCCAGAACACCTCACAAAAAATCATCCTGCTTCATGACTTTACTCATCCCCATATGTCAAGTGCAACAATTGCCATGTTACAAAAATTCCACTGGGAGATACTAGAATGTCCTCATATAGTCCTGACCTGTCACCATGTGACTTTCAGATCTTCAGACCACTCAAGAAAGCTTTGCAAGGACAAAGATTTATGTCGGACAATCAGGTGAAGGGTAGGGTTGAATTTTTTTTACAGTAGCCACCAGAATTCTACATGAGGGGCATCGATCTACTTGTGTGACACTGGAATCTTTTGTTTGTGGATAAATGTTTGACAGTTCTGACATTTGTCCACTTTTCATTTCAGCAACTCTTATTAATTTTACTATTATTATTACAGTAGAACCTCGATTATCCGCCCTAATTGGGGACTGGGGTTGGTCGGATAATTGAAAAGTCGGATAACCGAAAAGTATGAAAAAATCCATTACAGTAGAGTCTCGATTATCCGACCCAATTGGGGACTGGGGTTGGTCGGATAATTGAAAAGTCGGATAACCGAAAAGTATGAAAAAATCCATTATTAGTGTAGTATATTATTATATCCCATGTAATTAGTATATTAGTATATTAGTATATCGCTATTAACCTATTTTGCGTTGAATTTTCATTGATGTTAAGCCTAACAAAAATTTTTTAAAATAATAATCGTCGCTATTGTATCGTTAAAAATTAGAAAATTAAGCTTTGTTTAAATACTGGCTCCCTTTCATGGTCGAATGAGTGTTGCCAGCTAAAACACGTAAAAATAATATTAAAGTAGCCAAAACATAGGCAAATATTGTAGCACCACATCACTAGTGGACATTTGAAATTTGCCGACTAGGACGGTCGGTTAACCGAGGGGTCGGTTGATCGGGGGTCGGATAATCGAGGTTCTACTGTAAAACCTAACACTAGTGTTGACAACAAGATAGTTCAATAGTGGGTCAAAAGAAGATCACTAACAATCATCTATATATATATAATGAGAAAGTTTGTTTGTTTGTTTGTTATACACTCCTAGGCCTTTCAGCCAATTGCTACAAAACTCTGTAGTTATGTTTTACATACTTCTAACTTAGATAATGTCATACATCCCAAAATATCTATTGAATTTCTGTAAATCAATTCATTTCTACCTATATTCAATTTGCTGATTTATTCACAGCACCATCTATTGGCAAAAAATTTAACAAAATAATAAACTAAATATAATTCTTACAAAAAAGAATATAATTTAAAAAAATATATATTATATTCATTTAATTACTGTGACAATAATATAGCGTAAAATAGATGCGCTATACCTTTACTGCGGTAGCACTTGCCAATCTGTTTTTTCATTTCTGAATGGTACTTTCTTAATAAGTGCTGTTGGGATAGAATCGCACAGAAACACGATCCCCACTTTTTTCTCTATTTCAAATGAGTAACGGTTGATGCCACAGAAACTCGGTTGGAGAAATGACCATTGGTTTTGAATGCATGGTCGCTGATTGGCCGCCGATCATCAGACCACCAGTGGACCTCTGACAGAGCAACGAAGCTTTGATTGGCCAATAAATCCTGCTGACAATCCATATAAAAGGTTGAAGTTTAGGCGGGAAACATAAGTTCAGTTTAAGCTTGGCTTAGAACTTCACACCAACGTTGCCCAACGAGTTGGTCAACGGAACCAATCAGAAGATTGTTTAATGTTAAGCTCAAAGCAAGGTTGCTTTCGTCTCACTGTTTCTTCGACGAACGCCAGAAGAAGCTTACATCTAGCTAAGTCTCGGGGATTGCATCGTAAGGTGTCTTTTCAACAGACCTGTTCAGGATTAATGGACTATTTGAACTCTAATTTATTTTGTGTGTGTGTGTGAAGCCTACATTGTAAATATCTTAAACATTATAATTTATAACTCTTGTGAAACATCGTAAGTTAATTAAATTTAAATAGAATTTTTGGAATTTGACTATTTTGGACTTTGACTAGTCCCCTCCTATACCGTTTGATATTTAGCTGAGTACCGTTTGATATTTAGCTGTACGGCAGAGTACCGTTTGATATTTAGCTGTGAATGATACAGGTTCTTAGAGTTAACATTAGGAAAAATATGATATTTTCAATTGGTGCTTATTTGACCAATGAAATTGTCCAAGTGGATAAAATTACTGAACACTGGTAGTTAGGATACCCATCCTGGGCTCTTCTTCAGGCTTATTTTATATCTTCCATTATAACTGGATTCTTTAATTTGAATGTTTTTTAAAAATTTGAAACATGCCTTTTTCCGAAAAAATTCCAAAAGTGGAAGGAATCCACGAGCTATTTCAAATATAATTTTCTACCAATGGGGATTCGTTATGTGCAATACCTTATTTAAATTTATCTTATAAATATATTATGATTTATCGTCAAGTAAAAATTGCCATGCTGTAGAGAGATTCATTTCTTTGAAATTAATGCATGTGGATTTGCGGTCGGCTTTAAAGATTTCCATTGCTTTGAAAGTTCTTAGTTGCCCCTGATGTTGGGTGGTGCGGATAACATGCACTTCATCGAAGATAGGTGTGATGCCTGGGTTTGTTGCATATAACTTCTAACTTAGATAATGTCATACATCCCAAAATATTGATAGGGCTGTCGTACATTTAAGAATAAGCAAATAAGCCTAAAGAAGAGCCCAGGAGGGGCATCGAAAGCATTTGCTGATTTTTTTGAAGAATTTCATGCCGGTTATTGGTTAATTGTAGATTGTTGTGTATTTGGAGTATCTAACTCTGTTCAGGGCTAAATTTTGAATGGAAGTATGTGACTTCCAGTCCAAATTGGAAGTTCGTATATACAGTAGTTGATCTGGACCTCCTGCCCTAAGCTTTCCATATTTGGTCTTGATTTTCATCTATCTAACTCCGTTCGAGATTAAGGAAAGACAGACAGTCAGGAGGACAGTGGAAATTTATTGGTCTATAATTTTTTCAAATTGCAGCTTAATAATTTTTCTATAAATGTAATATTTACAAGAACATACTTTCCATGTAATTTAAACAATCTGTTGCAAAAAGCACAAAAGCAATTATTCTTGCATTTTTACAAGAGTTTTCTTTTATTTAAACAAGTTTTATATGAATGCTTTCAGACTTTGAGGTTAGCAACTTCAGTCACATCTGGACCTTTTCAACCTATCCAACACTGATCACTTTCAAATTTTAATATAGATCAGCATTAATTAGTAGTCATTGATCATTCTCTCTTCTGGAAGGTAGTCAACGACTACTTTTGGTTGAATTACTTCAACCACCTTCCTCAACACTCCCTTCTTCCTATCAGATCAGAGGTATGGTGGCATTTGAATAAGAAGTTACTGGTGAGCACAAAACATGTTTTAAGTGGTTTTTGAGGTGCCAAGTTTAAATATTTAGTCCATTTTTCATAAAATTTGATTGGTTGGCAGAGTACCGTTTGATATTTAGCTGTGAATGATACAGGTTCTTAGAGTTAACATTAGGAAAAATATGATATTTTCAATTGGTGCTTATTTGACCAATGAAATTGTCCAATTTCTACCATCTGACTTGTGAGTATTGCTATAAATGTGACAATGGTAGGCTGAAATAACCAAACTTTTTATATGGTTTTTGTTTTAATGTTTGTTATATTATAATATTTGATTTATATAACTAAAAATATTATCTTATGTAAGGGTTTATCACACCAAGTGATCAATCTAACACACTTTAAAAATTCTTTATTCCTTTACCATACACAATTTAAAGCATTTTAAAAATGTGTTAGATTGGGCACTTGGTGTGATAAACTCTTATGTAAGATAACCTTTGTACATAAAAATCAAATACTATAATGTAATGTACAGTGGAACCTCGGTATACGACCTTAATCCGTTCCCGATGTTTGGACTTATACCGAATTGGATGTATACCGAACCAACCTTTCCCATAAGAAGTAATGTAAAAATTATTAATCCGTTCTCACGTAAAAAAAATGGCAGGCTTTAAACACCTCTCTTTCCTGGCTAGTTCCTGTTTGATTTTTCACGAGATCAGCATGTATCTTTTTAGCTTTCTCGCAAATAATTGCTTCTGATACGCTGTCGCCAGCACACGTTTTTCAGTTATCCGAAGCAAAAGCAATTTCTCGACATGATCTAATGTCTTCGATCTCTGTTTAGAAATTGATTTAACCCCTTTCGCAACATTAGCAGATTTAATAATGTCTTTATTTTTCGTGATTGTCCATATCGTCGTTCTCGGAATACGGTAGGCAACAGTTAAAATCTCGAACACGCGTGCCACCTTCGTATTTCTCAACAATCTCTTTTTCTGTTCCATTGTGATTCTAGTAATTTTTTTTAGCTTACTGTTGCTTTTCATTTGCCTTTTTGCAATTCATGATTAATAAAAATAATAAAATTTTACTTACGAATTAAAATCAGAAGAAATTTAACATAGTTATAAACCGTTGCACCGGGAACATCTAGTCTGGTCTAGTACACAGATAGTGCTACTTGTTCATTGATAGCGCGTATAATTGAATTTAGTCGTATACCGAGCAAAATTTATTTTGTGCAAGCAGGACGTATTCCAAATTGGACGTATTCTAAAGCAGACGTATAGGCCTACCGAGGTACCACTCCAATAGAAGGGTTAGAAGTATGAAATAATTTAACAGCAAAGATTAAAAATATTATTTTTTGCCTGAGCAATGCCAGGTTCATCTGCTAGTTATTACATAAAAACTTAATTTCAGATAATGAAATTCCAGAAATTATTAACTTCTGGAAGTAAATATGTCATTTTATATAATACAGTAGAGTAACATTTTAATATTAGTACAGTAGAGCGTCGATTATCTGAATCAATTGGGGACTGGGGTTGTTCGGAAAATTGATATTTCAAATAACCGATTATGTATGAAAAAATATATTAACCTATCCCATGTTGAAATTTTTCTCCATTGTGTGTCGCTTCGCGTTGAATTTTCGTCGACGTTAAGCCTTACGAAGACTATTGTATCGTTAAAAATAATTTTTTTATTTTGTACAAACAAAATAAATATATTGAAAAATATAAAAACAATAAAAAATTATACTTCAGAAGTTAATTTAGTATGAAAAACGTAAAATATTTGAGTATCCCAAGACATAGCCAAGGATTGCAGTGCCACAGCTCTGGCAAAAATTTAAATTTGCCGACTGAAATTCTTTCTGATAATTGACGCTCTACTGTAATTAAAAGTGTATATCCAAACATTGTGAAACTACATTAAATTTAACAAACTTTTGACAATAGAAGATACCTCTTCACCAATTATTCTATTAAACTGAGGACCTACTGTACTAAATATTGCCAATTAATTTTATTTGGCATACAAGGAAGAATAGAAATTGAGTTTAAAAAATTCTTATCATAACTTATTACCTTTTTTAAGATAATAAGTTATGATAATAATTTAATAGGAAAACATTTAAATATTGTATTTAATAAATTTTTATGAAAATATTGACTTAAAGAAAATACAAATACAATAGTACTTTGTACTTCAGATGACTAAATTCAAATGCTTCAGAGTTTTAACTGCACATGCAGTAAAAAAATATGGTGTGTGTGTGTGTAAATGCAATCTGTTGTGAATCCAAATATATCTCACTTTTTCTCTCACATTATTCTCATGTGTTTTCAGTACTATTTTCATAACTACATACCAAAAATATTGTGTTTATTTGTTAAAAATTAACAATTTTGTTCTGCAGTTTTTCTTCATCAACAGCTTTTGGGCATCCTGCAGATTTTGTATTTTTTAGTTCAAAATATCCAGAATGAAACTTTTAAAACCACATTTGATATGTTTGCAGTTTATGAGTATCTTCCCCATACACAATACAAATGTTTTTTACTGCTTATATGGCATTATATCCTGTTTGAAACTAAAAGCATAATATACCTGAAATGCTTTTTATGAAGACATATTACTTCACATTTGAGTAAAATCAAGTTGAAAAGTTTAATATAAGTTTCTAAACAAAAAAATATAATCTCACATTAGCAATAATATGTGAAATCACAAATCTATGTTAATAAGGTGACCAATTTTCCTCTTTTTTTAAGTTATGTCCTCCCTCAAAAAGTGTCCTCCTACCTGTCCTCCTTTTTGATATTTGAAGACATCTGTAAATCTCCATATTTGATCGATGCCAAGCTGATCCGTTGCATGTGATATGATGTGTTTGTATTTAACGTGATGATTCATCAAGGCTTGGTACAGTGTGGCAAGATGTACGCTATGTGCTCTCTCAAGGTCTTTTGTGCAGACGCATGCACTCTGCACAAAAGACCTTGAGAGAGCACGTAGCGTGGAAGTGGCTTTGTTTACTTCTTACTGAAATATGACATGGCACATACACATGCAGTAGATATTATTATAGTGTATTATTGTTGCAATGAATAAAATGTTTCTTTTATTACGATATTTTTTTCTTCAATTTATTTGTGTCCTCCTTTTCTTTGTAAAATAGTTGGTTACCTAAATGTTAAGTAATGATAGCTGTTAAAATTAAACAAAAATGTTCTGTTCAATCCAATGTAATCTTTACTTATTAATCATGGCATCCAAGGAGTGTATGAAAGCAACAAAGTCTAAGAAGAAGGTTGTAATATTGACAATTGAGATGAAAAAAGAACTTACTGCGAAACATGAAAGTGGTAAACATGTGACAGATCTAGCAGGCATGTTTAAGATGAAGTCAACAGTGTATAATCAAAAAATGCAATTTTAATTTTATTATACAGTATTTACATATTTTTTGTTTTCATGTTTTAATTTATTATAAGGCATTTGATTGTGCTATCTTTACCTTAAATTATGCATATTTACTGTTTTAAGTTTCTCAAAATGGTATTGTTTAGGGTCTGAGAATGAATTAATTCCAACGCTGTGGAGTCGGAGTTGTGGAGTTTTGATGTTTTAGCTGGAGTCAGAGTCGTAAAAAAATCCGCCAACTCTGACTCCATTTTACTTACCAACTTGTTATGTACAGTATATAAAATGGAAAAGTATTGGAATCGTGTCAAATTTGACCCTCCAAAATTTTTTTTTTTTGCAAATCTACACGTTTGGAGACCTCCCGAACCCCTCAAAAAAGTCAATAAAGGGGTAAAATTCGTGCGTGCGTGTTGGCCGTCTAATTTGTTTAATTTCTTTATTTTCTGTTCTGAGATATTAAACAATATCTCAGAACAGGTAAAGTTTAAGAAACGAAATGTGGCACTGTAGCTCACATATAAAGGGGCTTTAATACTATTAAATTTTGGTTCTTAATTAAAGGTCAACAGGGTGAAGATATAAAAGTGGTCATGTTCATATCTCTTAATGAATATTTTACTCGTTATTAGCGTTCAAAATTTAAATAAATAAAATAAAACTCGTCTTTACCCTCAAAGTAAGCTTTTTTTCCATTTTATAATAGTACAGTAAAACCCGTTAAGATGTTCTCACTTATGATGTTAGAATGTATATGGGGACATGATTTAGTTCAACCACATTGACTTAAATAACTAACTCCTGTGTTAAACCATCCGACTCCGATTCTGACCACTCTGACCACAGAAATTATTAGGCTTCAAACAGGGTGAACGAAATCATGCCCCCCACACACAGTCTAACATCCACACATATAGAAAAAACCTCGAATCTTTTGCGTATCTCGAAATTTCGAGGTGTCCCTAGTCCAAAAATGTTAATTTTAAATTAATTAAAAAATGATAATCAATAAAATGGTATTAGGTACTTTATATTATTTGTGTTGTATTTTTATTTTTCTGTATTATTTTATTTCTGTTTATTTTTATATTTATTATTATAGTTTGTTTAGAATAACATTTTAATTTTTATATTTTTTATATTTGATATCTTTGAAATAAAAAATGTGAAATGGAAGTCATAATGACTTATATTTTTTATCACCTTAATTTTACCGGTAAATTTTTTGTTGAAAAATAAACTGGTATTTTAATTTTAATTTACCGAATTACTGGTAAATGAAAAATTCAGTAAATAAACCTGAATAAGACCAGAGTATGGTAAAAAATGCTTGTTTTTTATTAAAGGCCTCAATACTGGACTTTTAAGATTTACGAGAGTTAATTGAATGTTGTTGGAATGAAGAACAGTGGTCATGTGTGTGTGAGAAGCCAAGGGCATAGAATTTTGACCTATGTCACTTATTGACACACAATCGTTAGACTGGTTCACTACTTTTCAGGAGGGCTTTTTAAAATGTTTAAAAAGATCTAGAGCAGGGGTGTCCAACCCGCGGCCCGCATGCGGCCCAGGGCAAGTTCCAATGCGGCCCAATAAACGTGTAAACAAAACCGACAAATTTTTTTTTTTTTTTATTTATTTATTTCAACGGCATAAACTCAAAAAAGAAATTTCACAAAGCTGTAAACTTTTATACATATTTTATTTTTGAGTGAAAAGGAAATATTTTCAAATACTTGGAGATGTGTGAATGACGAAGGAATACTAAATAAAGCTGAAGTTGTGACTCAAAGGATTATAGACCCAAATTTGAGAAAAGGAGAGAAAGGCCAAAAGATAAAAAGTAGTGAGGAAAGTTGGAAAATTAAGGGTCAATATTTGCATAACAGAAGGTCTATTTAACCTTTCTCACTACTTTTTATCTTTTGGCCTTTCTCTCCTTTTCTCAAATTTGGGTCTATAATCCTTTGAGTTCCAACTCCAGCATTATTTAGTATTCTTTCCAGCATTGAAAGATCATTGAAAGATTTGGCTACCCTTTTTTCAGTTTGGCGTAAAAATTATCATTTTGCGCATTGGCTACTTTCAGGGCTACATATTATTTATAAATATATTAGTCAAATAAAAATGCACTTTAAAATGGTGTTTTGTCATTTTTTATTAATTAGAGACCCAAATAAAACAAATATTTGTGTTTTTCAAATAATTTTTTGTTTGTTTCCTTTATAATAAATGAATTTATTTATTTCTAAGTAAAAATTGAAAGGGTCTGTAGAAGTAATTTTTTAAAATATCCTTATTCGTGATAAAGTTTTAATACTTATTACTATAATCTAGACATGTTAATCCTTAAATATACTTGTATATTTAAGGATTGGGTCACAAATATATTATATATACAGTACTTGTGGCCCAAAACTCCATGACTTCTTCCAATGTGGCCCAGAAGAACAAAAAGGTTGGACACCCCTGATCTAGAGGGTAAATTCTAGATCTCGTCAGGATCCTTGACATCAGTTAATCAATTTTATAACCCGTGGATTAACATGCGTATTGAATAGTTAAGGAGATGATAAGGTAGTTTTGATTGAGATATTTTAAGAGACATTTCTTTAACATTAAAAACAAATATTTAATAAACAAAAAAATTATACAAAGTGGACCTTCAAATATATCTATATATGAGAGAGATTACAACTTCAATTAAACCATACTACCTCAAAATATATCTTCTGTATGCATATTCTGTGTGAATGTTCTTATCTTTGGTTAGTTCTTCGGCGTCACTTCAATAAACATTTTCTTCCATTCAGTAACTTAATAACAAATTTTGTAGAACTATGGAATCGAATATAGGTGTTGGCTGTAGGGAGCTTATATGGAATACATCCTTCTCCTATGGAATTTCGTAGCGTACTCCCTGAATGATATTCAAGAATCCCCTTTTTTGATGTTTTTCTCCAATCAGAGAATTGTATTATTCCCACATGTTTGGGAAGAGTGGGGTTTACAGAGGGGGTAACTGGACTGTATGTGACTCAAAATTTATGAAGATAAGGGAAAACAAAAAGGATATCAAACTTCCATTGAGAAGGAAGTGAATTTTACCAGTTTCCTTTGTTTTCAACATTAAAACTTTTCATTTAAATCAGAAATATTACTTCTAAAAATTTAAGTATTTGACTTCGATTTTCAATTAATTAAGAGGGTGTTCAGAATCTCACATGTATTTTCAGTGATAAGTCAAGATTTTCTGTATTCTAGTAGACAAGGAAGTAAGGATCTGGAGAACAAAACATGAAGCCTTCCTTCTGGCTACCACAAAAGCCTCAGTAAAGTTTCTACAGAATGTGATCATCTGGGACTGCATTAGTATTAAAGGCATTGAAGAACTGGCAGTCTACATGTGACTGTAAATTTGACAGAATATCAGAAATTCTGGTACATGTATTATTACCTTCAATGTAAAACATGTTTGATGATGCTGATTGTACTTTCCAGCATGACAATGCTCCAGTTCATACATCATCCTCTACTAAGAAATGGCTTAATGAACAAATGTTCAAGTACAGTGGTACCTCGGTATAGGTCTGCTTTAGGATACGTCCAATTTGGAATATGTCCTGTTTGGATGAAACAAATTTTGCTCGGTATACGACTTAATTCAATTATACGCACCATCAATGAACAAGTAGCACTATCTGTGTACTAGACCAGACTAGACGTTCGCGGTGCAACGGTTTATAACTTTGTTAAATTTCTTCTGATTTTAATTCGTAAGTAAAATTTTATTATTTTTATTAATCATGAACTGCAAAAAGGCAAATGAAAAGCAACAGTAGGCTAAAAAAAAATGACTAGAATCACAATGGAACTGAAAAAGAGATTGTTGAGAAATATGAAGGTGGCATGCATGTTCGAGATTTTAACTGTTGCATACTGTATTCTGAGAATGATGATATCGACAATCGTGAAAAATAAAGACATTATTAAATCTGCTAACGTTGCAAAAGGGGTTAAATCAATTTCTAAACAGAGATCGAAGACATTAGATCATGTCGAGAAATTGCTTTTGCTTTGGATAACTGAAAAACAGTGC
>NW_019385745.1:879235-891771 GCF_000671375.1 Centruroides sculpturatus | reverse complement strand
TTTGTGAGACTAATCGGGGGTAGGATGTTTACGAGGATGTCCCTCTCCTACCACTTACTCGACTCAAGACCTTGAGGTCCGGTCTCGCTTGTCTAAAGGATGGGAAAAAAGGGTTAGGAGAAAGGATCGTTAGATTCTTTCACCTGTCAGGATCTGACACCAATCTATCAATTTATCGCGGATAGATACGCGGATGGATGGGAAATTATCACGAGCGATCTCGTCGAGGACTTCGGGTTCAGTATGGAGTGGAAAATGTCGGAAGAAACGCACACCAATCCAAGTTCGGTAACAAAATACCCGTTTATTCTGTACATTTACACATGGTTAATAATTGGAATACAAATCCCTCTTGGGGGTTCAATCCATATAGTTCATAAAGTAACGGCAAAGTATAAAATAGTGGCGACCCTAACCGCGAGTTTGGAATATTCGAATAGCGAGAGAGAGCTTACATATCATCGCGTGTAGGATAAATACCTCTGGTTAGGTTGTTATAACGTTGATCCGAGGTTCGTCCTTCCAAGTTCAAAGTTCAAAGTCTGTTGAAGACGGTGGCGACGAGAGGCAGGTAATCCACACACACACAGTACAGAAAATAACTTTTTTTCCCCCCTGTGTCGTCATCGCACTTGTCTTTTATATGGGGGCTCTGTTTTCGAGATGTCCCCCATGTACGTCACAGGTGATGATCTTCTTTGACCAATGATGGTCTAAGTGACAAGCTTATGACACAACAGTTAACTCATTTTCTACAGGGAAGTATTGTCGTGGGAACGGAGTTTTTATGAGCGATTTTTATGAGAAAATTTGTCGGTTGTTTTTCTCTTTTTGTGTTAACCCTAACTTTAAAAAAATCGGTTTGATTTGAAACAAAACGGTAAATGAATGAATAAAAATGAATATATCTATTCGAATCTTAAATCCGGGC
Organism: Centruroides sculpturatus; assembly: GCF_000671375.1. Lineage (NCBI taxonomy): Eukaryota > Metazoa > Arthropoda > Arachnida > Scorpiones > Buthidae > Centruroides > Centruroides sculpturatus. Next base: position 890,840 of record NW_019385745.1, on the reverse strand, counting down.
CCTCACAACTTCATAACATGCCTCCCAGATTATAGGCTGTAATCAACGCACTTGGAACACTGACAAAACTACTAAAATTAAAACAACTACACAATTCATAATTAAATAAATGAATAAAGTTAAGTTTTTGCTATTTTCTAGATTATTCCAATATTTTTGCATAAGGAATAAGATATTCCAAAATTTTGTCACACTATGTAATAGTGTTCCATTTTAAAATATTTCTAATTAAATCAACTGTTTTATGCTATTTGAGTGCTTCTGTATTCACATTTTAGTAATACTTAGTTTTTTTACAATATTCCCTAGCAATTTGAATTTCATGTTACATAGTACTTTCTTTTTATACAAGTATTCCAATATTTTGGCATGGAGTTGTATATATATGTTACTGTGAAAGACTGAAATTAGAGAATGTCGATATTCTCCAGTGAATGTCGACACATACAAAATACGTCAGTGAAAGACCGAATATTTGGTTATATTATTATACATTTGAACAATCGCTGGTGTATGTCAACAAGCACAGCTTTGGTGGAGGTCGAAACGACAGCTGCAGAGAGGCGACAGTCTGTGGCCAAATCCTTTGTGGGTAGCTGGAGGTAGGACAAGGTCATACCTCTTTTTCCGGCAGCTGTTTGGTGGAACCCGCCCACTTTGTCACTGGATGGCGTTTTTGTTCTTTCGATCCCGTGAGGTGGGGATCGGTTTGTCAGGTCGAGTGGCAGAAAATGAGAGGGGTTGTCAGTAAGGCATCAGTGATATCCGAATAAAAGACACCTGAGGAAGAACCAAAAGGTTCAAAAACGTTAGTGAAAGACGATAAAGTCGATGTAAGCACTGTTTTTGGTTTAAGTTGGAAGTAAGTGTTATAAAAGACACCATTAACAGATCATAGGCTCCCAGATTATAGGCTGTAATCAACGCACTTGGAACACTGACAAAACTACTAAAATTAAAACAACTACACAATTCATAATTAAATAAATGAATAAAGTTAAGTTTTTGCTATTTTCTAGATTATTCCAATATTTTTGCATAAGGAATAAGATATTCCAAAATTTTGTCACACTATGTAATAGTGTTCCATTTTAAAATATTTCTAATTAAATCAACTGTTTTATGCTATTTGAGTGCTTCTGTATTCACATTTTAGTAATACTTAGTTTTTTTACAATATTCCCTAGCAATTTGAATTTCATGTTACATAGTACTTTCTTTTTATACAAGTATTCCAATATTTTGGCATGGAGTTGTATATATATGTTACTGTGAAAGACTGAAATTAGAGAATGTCGATATTCTCCAGTGAATGTCGACACATACAAAATACGTCAGTGAAAGACCGAATATTTGGTTATATTATTATACATTTGAACAATCGCTGGTGTATGTCAACAAGCACAGCTTTGGTGGAGGTCGAAACGACAGCTGCAGAGAGGCGACAGTCTGTGGCCAAATCCTTTGTGGGTAGCTGGAGGTAGGACAAGGTCATACCTCTTTTTCCGGCAGCTGTTTGGTGGAACCCGCCCACTTTGTCACTGGATGGCGTTTTTGTTCTTTCGATCCCGTGAGGTGGGGATCGGTTTGTCAGGTCGAGTGGCAGAAAATGAGAGGGGTTGTCAGTAAGGCATCAGCGATATCCGAATAAAAGACACCTGAGGAAGAACCAAAAGGTTCAAAAACGTTAGTGAAAGACGATAAAGTCGATGTAAGCACTGTTTTTGGTTTAAGTTGGAAGTAAGTGTTATAAAAGACACCATTAACAGATCAGTTCATAGTCACATAATAATATAATCAGTTTGTAATTTGTAAAGAAAAGTTACTTTCCATAGATGAGATTTCTTCTCAAGAAATATTGCTGAGATAAGCAGCTGCAGCTAATTCGAAAAAAAGGAGGGCAAGGCTATACATGCTGTCATTGCAAAAAGAAATGTTCCATGAATAAATGCAGTTGTAAGAGCAAGGGACTCTTGTGCAATTCAAAGTGCTATAACAGTTTAAGTTGTTGCAATAAATAAGATTGTATAACATTAATCACATAGATTATGTGTAAGTTTATTATTGTATTATTTTCTTTAATGATTTAGAATGTACTGTTCATTTTAGGTTTAACAGTTTATTTACATGCGCTGTTACTTAAGCTTTCTTCTATTTTGACATATTAAAAAGTTGCATTTTTGTCTTAATGTAATAAAAATATTTTTATTCAACATTCACCATCAGCGCATTCTGAATGTCGACATTTGCCGGTGTAAGTGAGAAATAACGATATTTAGCAAATATTTCGGACATACACGAAACGACTATGTGAATGTTGACATTCGCCAGATTTTGGTCATTCACAGTAACATATATATATATAGTACACTGGGATATTGCTTTTCTGAGATTTATGTGTTTATAAATGCATAAAACTAATTCTATCAATACAAATGCTTTTTTATTTTCATTATTGTTAGACTAAAAGCAATTTTCACAAAAGACCAATGTTATACTTGGTGCAAATAGTAGTCACTATCTTTTTGCAGTTTGTAACTCGGCATCACCTTTGATTTCCGTTTTTCCACCACATTATGTTCTGCATTATCACTAACTGGCACTAGGTGTAGGCCCTTAATGCAAAGTGTTTTCTTGTATTAAAAAGACAATAAAAGCCTTAAACAATAACTTTTTTTGTTAGACACTTCAAAAATTTTGTGAACATTTAAAGAGGTATATTATTTTTTTGCTATGTAATTTTGAAATCCTTTGAGATGATGAGTCCCTAGGTGCACATCTAGTGCACCTATTGGATAATCTGCCATTGTTTATGTCAATTCTTTTGCTGCACAGACTATAAGACATTTTAAAAAAATTTTATTTAAACTTATTATTTATGGTTTTAGATATTTTGTTTATGCATTAAATAATTATAAATAGGACAGTGGGGGCAAAATGGGTTAATAAAATAGATACAATTAATTCAAAGTACAATCAATTTTATATTGCTATCAGTATATTTATTACCAAGTTACAATACACATGTAAGATATCAAGTTGTGATGGACTAAACCCACTCGTTATCCAGTCATTCAGACTGTTTATATATAATTGGAAATTTGTCAATGTGCTCAGGACTTGCAGGCTAGAAGATGCTTGTCAACCTGTTATACACCAGATATCATATTTCAGGGCCTTAGGAAGAGAAAAAGTGGTCAGGCCAAAATAAAAATATCCAGAAATGAGTTGCTTAAGTTTCCCGACATTTAAAATTTTGGTGGCGCCATCTGTTATGATAATTAAAAATATAAAAATTCTATATTTTATTTAAACAAAATGGCAAAAAGCTTTTTGTAGGTAGAGATGGGTTTTATAAAAAATGTAAAAGCTAATAATGAGTAAAATTGTCATTAAGTCCGACCCTACTCAAGATATGATACACAATCCCCATTATCTCCCACCCACCAAAATTTAATAGCATATATCTCCCTAATACACAAACCACCTTTAAAATTTCAGAAAGTTTTGACAAAAAACACAGGAGTTTATTAAGCTTCAAAGAGAGTAAATGAAATTATATTCCCCCACACATACACAAACAAAAACATCCATACACATTGAAAAACCCTCCACTTCTTTTGCATTTTTCAATGTTTCAAGGTCATGAGTCATTTTTTTGACTGATCCCTCTATTATATATAATAGAGCTGGAAAAGTAAAAATAATCAGTTGCCACAATTTACTAGTTCCTTTATAAAAATTTTACTTTCCTTTAAAAATTTAGTTACTTAGCTATTTCAACTACCACAAAAAGGCACAAAAAACCAGTAATCCAGTACAAAAATAACAATTTATTACTAAAACAAATATTTTCTATTCTTTCTAATGACCAACTTCAGGTTTTTAGTATTGTAGATTGAACAGAACTTAAAATACAAAATATGTTGGAATTCATTAATTCTATATAGAATGTCTCTTGTGCTGAAGAGTGGTAAATAAAATCAAAATTAACATAAAAACAAGGAGTGAGTAATATATATAAAATAAATATAAAAATTTTAGATTAGAACTTTAAAATTTTTCATAAATAACATTCCAGGCATGCAACACTGTCAAGGTAGAATCATGTAAGAACACAATTCCCGCTTTTTTTAAAACTGGTAATGGCCAAGAAAGATCGTTGAGGAGGCAACTGTTGTGTTTGAATTGGCAGTGCATGCGTCTCAGGTCAGAAATGGTTAGCCAGGTATTGCATCATTCCACAGACCTCCGACAGAGCAGCAACCAGCATGATCGCTGATTGGTCTACAGAGAATCACACCACATGGCATATTTGCATAGGGCTTTGGCCCGGTAATCGCTGATTGGTTGTTCAGCCCACTGTCCATGGCTATATAAGACTGATGTGGAAGCAGGAGATTCAAGATGACATTGAGTTCATCATGGATCTGCAAGTGTGCATCAAAGTTCAAGTCAAGTCTGGATTCATCTCACTATCTGTTCTTCAACTGCCAGAAAAAGGTTACTTGTAGCCAACAACTCATCGATTCATCATAAGGTGTCTTCTTGACGAACCAGATCAGCATACTGAACTATCTTAACTTTGTTAATGTTATTGGCGCACAGAGTTGGTTGCCAATTGTGAAACTACGAACATTTTAAACTTCACTAACATTGTAGCTGTATCTTTAAAATTAATCTCTGTACCTTGCTTAGTAGCCTTATAGATCTCAAGGTTTTTAAGAAACTTCTGCTCCTGCACACCTGAAGTACAGTGGAGCAGTCATGCATTATGAGAAAGCACCTGAACATCATTGTCATATATAAAAGTTGTAAGAGCCATTATTTCAACTTTTCTGACTTCTAAATCTTCCTGGTACAGATGTAATAGAGCTGGGAAGGAAGGAAAGCAGTATCTTAGGGATAATCACTCTAAATGCATGGTAACATCTGGTGGGAAGGGCGATTACTATGCAAAGTGCTGAAGTCTACAAAATCAAACAATTTAAAATTTCATGATGCAGTACATTGGCTGATGATAATACCAATGATTTTTTTCCATCTCTGTAGCATAAGCCTTCCACAGCTGTTCTCTGATGTCATTCTATGTTATTTATTGTTAATATAGCTTTCCTCTTTCTTTTACACTTGTTTGCAGCAACTTTTAAGCTTATTTTTGATTTTATTAATTACCAAAATATGGTAAGTTTCTTATTTTTTTTAATGTTTGCATTACAATAAAATTAATAAGTTTTCTGACTTTTGCATCTATACTTCCTTGTATATAATTGCAATAACAATTTATTGCTAGGTTAATGTAATAATTTACTGAAAAATATTTGAATTTTCCACCTCTGGAAGGTTTCCACTTTACTCGAGGTTCTGGCTTTTGCAAGTTTGACTGTATTAGTTATTTATTTGTTAAATAAATAATTATGGATTAAAGTAATTAAAATATTATCTTAATGATTCCAAATATTATCTTAGTGAATTTGTGAAATCACATGTAATTTTATCTTCTACATATTACAAAACAACTATTTATCAAGATTTTAAGCATTTTCTCCATAACTAAATCTAAGCCCTTTGTGCAATTTTTATTTTATGTGTAATACAAAAGAATCTTATTTTAATGGATCAATTGGGCTGCCAGAAATTATCCATTGTTCCAAGAATCTGTTATATCGCCAACAATGGATTTCCCGCCACCCAGTAAAATATCCGCTATTTGAAAAAATTGTTTAACCACATTCATGTTTGTAACATTCACGTATATTATGCCATATGTGTGTATGACAAAGCTGGCAAAAACTGTACATACTGTAAGCATAAAAAGAGGCAAATTACATATGTTCATTAGCACTTTGTTTGACTTCACAATTTGTTAAAAAAAAAACTCGTCCATCTTGATTTCTTTTGATATTGCTTATATCAAGTGGTGTTATATTCAATGTCATGTACAGTACAGTACAGCCTGTTCATTTATGCTGAAACTCACCAGGAAGATCTTTACAACTTTGAAATACTCCAGGGCCTTGCTAAATTTCTGCACTACTCTTGAACCAATGAAAGTGTTCATTAGGTGACTCCTCCTCAAGTGTAACAGCCGAATGGCACTCTTTGTACAATTCTTCAATTGTATATATCCCAAATGTAACAAGTGCATCATCAAACTCAAATTTTCCAGAAATACCCAAATATTAACTAAATGTGAAAACTGCAAAGTTTACAACAGATTTGGAATAGAAAAAAAAATCTGTGGATCCAAGTAATGGATCTGCTAAAAGTAGGTAAAATTATATTGATTTAGCAGGACCTGGAAAAATATCAGTTATTCTGCAATCTGTTAAAATGAGATTCAGAATAATGCTTTGGATTTCATCTTTTAGATCAACCTTTGATCTAAAAGATGAAATCTAAGTACAGTCAACTCCCCTATAACGTGGTAGATATGTTCCACTTTATAAGAATTTCGCATTGTAGGAATCCTCAAATACATGAGCCAATCACAGCCCGGTATGTGTGCATTTTATGGACTATGGCTGTTTGAAAGGTTTTCTTCCATAAAATTAATCGATTCTAGACTAATTTCACTCAACATTTCCAAAACACGTATAATTTTTTGGGAATAATCTGTATAAACTATGCTATAAACAAAAAATTGTAGGATTACTTACCGAGTGTGCACTATTCGACCACACCATTGCTTAAGCTTGTTTTCATCACAGAGAGGCACACCAAACGGCAGCCATGTTTTCTGTGAAAAATTCATTGAACTTTGGAGACATCATTAATTAATAGAAATAATTTTTATGACCGTTGAATAAGAAATGTTTTTTTCACAAGAAATGTATAAAATTACAGTACTGTATTAGACTTACAGTACCTAATTTAGGCCTATATACTGTACAGATGATAGTAAACTCAACTTAACCGCCTAAACTCTATGTAGCATGTAATTAGTTCGGCTGCTTGTTCACTATTGGTCCAGATTTGACCAATCCTGTTGCGACACAAGTTGGTGATGACATTTTACCGCATTTTACAAGTCTCTTTTAGCGTCTTTATACGAATACGGTCGCAATTTTTTCGCCGCGATATACAAATCTGCATTATATGAACCCACGTTATAGGGGGGTCTACTGTAATTTGGTTTAGAGAGAAAAAATTTTAGATTGTAAAATTCAAATCCTTTCATGCTTAGCTTGTGTGAACATGAAAATGAAATGTCAGTCCCTTGCCAAATTATTTGGACTACTGAAGAAATCAGGGTAAAATGACACTTTTAGACAAAAATTTTGATTTTTAATCTGAATTAAAATTATTATTATACAACAAATAATGATAGTAAAACATATTTCAATTGTAATGACAAAAAATAATATTTTACTACTCTTTTGAGTTGTATAATAAAAATTTTAATTCAAATTAGACAAAAATTTGGATTTTTATTGATAAATTTTCATTTGACTCTGATTTCTTAAGTGGTCTTAATAGTTTGGCCTGGGACTGTACTTTAATGAAAGACTTGAGAAGATATATACATAATGGAATTAATGCTCATCTTTCCAAATGCATTTATGTAGAAAAAATATATAAAAGGCAGCTCATATTATGTGTTGATACAATTGATGTTTTCTGTAAAATTAATATTTTTAATAAAATACGAAAATATATTTTAAAATATAAACTGACATTTGTAAAGCTTCGAAAACATTACAGTAGAATTCTATACTCAATCTTCAGATTCTGATTCATATTTCTTTAATAGCCAGGTAAGTAAAATGAATTAAAGTAACACAGAGAAAGTATTGTAATCAGTCAAATTTTGACCTTCAAGTTCTTTTTGCATGTCTCAACATTATTTTTTATTCGAGACCTTAAAAACAAAATTCTGTATGCATGTATGTGTTTGTGCCCTGATACATAAAACTATTTTGGTTTATGTATCAGACCCCATGGACCAAAAGTTTTGAAATTTGACAGGAATACTTCTATCTATATATATAACCCATTCATTTCGTGTCCGTCCCGTAACCGTTTCATAACGGACACTAGAGGCGCCTCTATCGTGTGTCATATTTCAAACACCAAATTAAATTAACAATATAAATTATTATTATTCATTTGGCCAATAAATTATTATTTGGTCAATATAACAATATAAATAATTCAGTACATTTGTAATAGGAATTTATTATTTCAGGGGCTTATATCTCGCGAAGGGTCGCGAGTAGGGGTATGGTTCCTTTGACTTTATTGTTCGCACGGGGGCTACATTTTGGGGGGATCGCCACTCCTTCATTCGGAGGGTAAATCTTACCATTCGGACTTTTACAAAGCTGTAGAGCATATTGATGGAACAAAAAAGTCAAAGGAACCGTGCCTCATGGAAATTTGTAAAGAACGCCCACTAGGGGGCGTCCCTGGCTACTAGTATATATATATAGAACATTGGAAAATGTATTGATAAGAGCATCAAAAAATATAAGTCAAGGAGGAAGATAGATGGGGGTTAGGAGAATGAAATTTTGACTAAAATTTTCACTGCAAGTCTGACTCCACTTATTAGTGTCATATATGATTTCTTAAAACTCATCCCTACCTCAAAAATAAGACTTACCTTTCTTCTACTTTTTAGAAATTATAATTGAAAATGATCAGACTTCTTTCCTTGTATCCTTAACCTCCTGTTTGAGTACTGGGAAAGTCATGCACAAGTCCTTACCAACTTTTTTCTAGTATCTTTAAGAATTCCAATTTCTCTTAAAAAATTTTTTTAAATATTTCTGAAATGTCCCATCAAAACAATAAGTAACTCAGTTCTAGCATTTCAGAAATAAGCANAGACTTACCTTTCTTCTACTTTTTAGAAATTATAATTGAAAATGATCAGACTTCTTTCCTTGTATCCTTAACCTCCTGTTTGAGTACTGGGAAAGTCATGCACAAGTCCTTACCAACTTTTTTCTAGTATCTTTAAGAATTCCAATTTCTCTTAAAAAATTTTTTTTAATATTTCTGAAATGTCCCATCAAAACAATAAGTAACTCAGTTCTAGCATTTCAGAAATAAGCATTTGAATGGAAAATGAAATTTGACACACATTATAAAAACATAATTTAATATATGAAACAGTCATTCTGTTTAAAACAATAATATTTTTTAAGACCTATTCAGCTTAAATTAACTTAAAAATACAATGGACCTAAGTTTACAATACCAATTTATTTTAGAATACATGAAAAATAATACATATTTCATGTTATCATAAGTTGAGATGTTTAATAGGGCTATTGTAAAAAAAAAATAAACTCTTAATTAAATATAGTATATTAAAACTTGATAATAAATGACTTTCTTGGCTTTATAACTATGATTTGAAGGTTAAATAAATTATAGTAGTTATCCAAAAATATTTGCATTTGCATTCCAATGATTGGATTATCTACTATCTATGCTCATCAATATGACTACTTGGTGGCAATTATATGCTGAACTAATTGTCCAGTAGATTTTTGTATTTTAACTTGTGCAGAAAATCAAAATTTTTTATACTATTATAAATTATTCTTTTTCAATTCATTATGAAACAAATAATTTAAATAGAAGAGTATCTTCCAACAGAATCAGGTATGTGTACAACTATGGTGACCATATTTTTTGGGGGAAAATAAAGGACATATCGAAGAAAATTAAAAAATCTTATAAAATTCATAAGTTTATAACATTTATTACACATACATACACATTGTAAAAATTCAAACAACATTAATTTTGATACTTTTCAGTAGAATTAATTTTTTTTAATAGCACTGGTTCACGCTTTAAAAAGTCATAAAATTCTATACAGTTCATTTGAGAGTTGTATTTGACAGAAATAATGTGCTTACTTTTAACTGGGTTTTTTCATTCGTCCACATATTATTCACCAATAAAAATATTCATTTGACAATGCATTAGATCCAGGGAGACAAAGAAAATTCTATGATTTTACAAATGTTTTTGAAAGCAATTTTTTGCTGTAAAATGTTCAAAAATCTCAACCCACTTTTGATGGCAGGGCTTGTTATTCTGTCGCCATTTGTCGATCTTTTCGTTTGTGACATATTTTTTTACACAAAACTTCATCAAATAATTCACTGTTGAGTATATTTACAGACCAATGATTCAAAATAAAAATCTAACTTTCCTCTACCTTCACCCACAAAGGGATTTTGAGTAATCCCTTTGGATTTTTATTGATAAATTTTCATTTGACTCTGATTTCTTAAGTGGTCTTAATAGTTTGGCCTGGGACTGTACTTTAATGAAAGACTTGAGAAGATATATACATAATGGAATTAATGTATTCCATAATTCCATTTGAAGCAAAAGTCATGCTGTGCATTGGTTATTTCATAATGGAATTAATTCTATTATGTAAATGATTCCATTTACATAATATACATTAATAATGGAATAAATGAAATACATTAATTCCATTATGGAATTAATGTATTTCATTTCATTTCATGAAATAACTAATACACAGCATGACTTTTGCTTCAAATTTAAGAAGAAATTTGTACTTTACTTTGGGAGATGCTTGATTTTCATTGCTCACATAGTAAGTTTCATTTTCTGTAATCAATTTAGATAACAAGAAAAGTACTTCTTGTTATCTAAATTCAACTTTCAAGTTCAAAATTTCTCATGAGCTATTGCTGTTGTGTTAAGATTTCAGCAATTTTTTTCAGCAGTACTCTGTGACCCTTTCTTTAAGTGTCTTATCTATGTATATTTGATGACAGTTGAACCTTTTAGTTGCCTCTAATCTGACTAACTGCATCTTTATTGTCAAATATTTGCCGCAATTCCTTCGGTTTTTAACATTTATAACAACTGGCTTCCACTTCCTGGCCTTATTTTCCACATTCCCAATATTAAATACTTCTTCAAAATATGATACTAATATAATAAATCTGTAAATTATTCTGAGTATTTAATTAGATAAGTGGGACAAAAAATTAATTTTATTTGGTGATATATATATCAATACTTTAAACGTTTACAAAATATGATGAAAAAGTTTGATGAACTATGTTGATGCAACCTTATTCTGGTACAAAATGCCTTTCCTATAAAAATCAAGAGGAATGAAATTATAAATTAATATGAATATTATCCCAAAAATGATCATATTTTGCAATTAAGACTAAAGCAACCAAAGCTGAATTAACGGGCTAGAAGTAGCTATAATAATAATAATAATAATAACAATAATAATAACTCTCCCGTGGTCACCACCTGGTCGTGGTAGGAGAGCCCAGTAATTTTACTGAACCATAGAGCAATGCAGGCTGGAGCACAAGCTCCTGGTAGGGACACCCATGCTAGTAAGGTCTATGGGGAGAAATGAAGCTAAGAGTGACCACACACCCACATTCTGTGGAGATATTTATGATGGTAGTAACCAGATCTAAGTATGATACCGGCTCGGATGTCGCCTGGGTTACAAGGTCCGCGTTCGTGGGTTAGGCAGAGGCTCATGTTCAAAAAATAGGCTCCAGTCTCCCTTGGTTACCGGTGGCGAAAGCAGCGCCGGCCCAAGCATGGCTACTGCAATGCCCTCAACAGATGT